>NC_069501.1:1287253655-1287398655 GCF_027579735.1 Bombina bombina
TGACTTATCCGCCAACAACTAGGGTTCAAGCCGCAATGTTTTAGGGCACTTTCTAACTGTCAAACAAACATCAATTTTTCTGGCCGCTGCTACAGCAGCGTCTGCAACAATAGCTAATTTTTCAGGCATTTGTACATGCCTAATTTTTCTGGTCTCTAGTGCTGCACTGTGGCTACAAAGCCCCAACCAAAAAAAGGCACATAACAGGGATTACACTAGTACTACTTAACACACCACTCATATCTGGTGGCATAGTAGATTGCACACGCAGTGCCCCAAATTTGAAGTAGGAGGACCGACCAAGCATCTTTTTCCATCTCCCGTTACAAAAATTATCTCCGGGTTCCTAAAAACGATGCCATACCTGTACTCGATTGTGCAAAAGGAAGTCATGGCATATGGGGGTCTTTCATGCTGTCATGCCTGTTGAGGGTCGGGGACCCTCGTATAAAAAGGCTGAAGGAGAACAACCTGTACTGGGTGTCCAAGCATCTTTTTCCATCTCCTGGTTCCTAAAATTATCCGGGTTCCTAAAAACGATGCCATACCTGTACTCGATTGTGCAAAAGGAAGTCATGGCATATGGGGTCTTTCATGCTGTCATGCCTGTTGAGGGTTGGGGACCCTCGCATAAAAAGGCTGAAGGAGAACGACTGTACTGGTGTCCAAGCATCTTTTTCCATCTCCCGGATGTAGCGGTACTCCACTACGGGGTCTCCCTTCCTCTGTCCAAACCCAGGGGTAGCCACCGGATAGTGGGACCAGAGATATAGTTGCTGAGACCGGGGTCAAGCCAGCGGCTGTATCTCCCCCAGCTGGGCTGGTCTCAGTGGAATCCAGTCATGTAGCGTCCTCTCTGCCCTGCAGCTCTTTCTTGGCAGGTATCGTCCCCTCTGCCTGTCTGCTTCTAGGCAGGAATAAATCCCCCTGCCAGGCTGCTTCTTGGCAGGAATAGATCCCTCTGCCTCCAAATAGTGGGACCAGGGCTATCGTGGCCTGAGACCCGGGGTCAAGCCAGCGACTGTATCTACCCCAGCTGGGCTGGTCTCAGTGGGCTCCCAGGCAGGTAGCGTCCCCTCTGCCTGTCTGCTTCTAGGCAGGAATAGATCCTGTTACAGAAGCATTAGTTATTTTGTTGTGAAGAGCTTATTTCCCAGCAGCAATGCCTGAACCAGCAAGCCAGCGCCTAAGAAGGGCTCCAAGAAAACCCATAACAAGTATCATTTCATAAAGAGTTAACTCTTTTTTTTCAGCTTTTAGAAACTATTGTCTAATCACCTCTGGAGCCAGACTGCTAATGATAAGATGAACTTGTAAACTTGTTATCTTAAGTACTGTAATCCTATTGTGGCCTGTCAAAGGACAGTGCTCTCTATCTAATGTGTGATGGGGGATTTTGTGCTTCCCCCCCTCTCCCCCTGGGGAGTGCCCTGTGTGCATGTAACCTTAATAAAAAGCAGCTGGGCATCCCAGTCCTGAGTTCTTGTTTGACCCTCAATCGCAGCGTTGACTCGTTTTTGTGGGCAGAAGGGTATCCTAGCTGTACTGCAGCTAAGGGAGATTATTCTATATTTGCGAGACTCATATAGAATACTATGGAAAGCAGCTTCTCCCTCTTTAGCAATAGGGATCCAGGCTACTAAGCGGTCCATCTCTCAGCGAGACTAAGGGTAACCGTAACATTTGGCGGCAGCGGCGGGATTTTCCTGGATTTCCTAGGAGAGGTACAGAACGGATGGAGAGCGCTTACGAAAAATTGAAGCATACAACCCAAAAGGATTTACTTGAAAGCAGAGGGGGTACGCCAGCAACCGGCCGAGGAGAGAGCTGATCGCAGAATTGACCGAACTGGATCAGAGCTTCACAATGGCGGAAACACCGACCACGATTAGTGACGAAAAAACCAGGTTCGGGAAAGGCTCTCATTATACGGGCCGAACCCCTCCATGGAATTGGTACAGCAGTTGATGGCAGAGGCGGACGAGGATATACGAGAGACTCGAGCCCACGAACTCAACCTAGCGAATGCACACCGCAATGCTGAAGCCCCGCATGGTAATCATCCCTGTCGAAAATGCTGGGAGGCCCAAGATACCCTATGCGGCATTTCGACCCTTCCTAGAGAGCGAGACAGGGATTGATGAATATTTGGCGGACTTCGAAAGGCAATGTGCCCTGCACCAGATTCCCAAACAGAGAGTGGCCCACGATATTGTCTGGGAAACTATCCGGGCGAGCCCTGGAAGCCTTTCGTACTCTGGGTGCTGAGGAAGTGACACAGTATGAGCTAGTTAAGGAGACACTGTTGCGACGGTATGCTGTAACTCCGGACACGTATTCGCCGACAGTTTCGGGGCACGGAAAAGAAGCCTAACGATACCATATGGAATGGGCGCACCGAATGCGGAGGAGCGGCCAATCACTGGCTGAGCGGAAGTAAAGCGGTGATGGGAGGAAATTTTACAATTGTTTCTCTTAGAACATTTTTATAATGCATGGAACAGCAAGGGAAGGAATGGCTGCGAGACAGGCGGCGGCCTTCTACCTTAGAAGAAGCAGCCAAATGGCCGATGAACATTATGACTCCCGTCTTCACGAACCCATGAACTACCGAGCTCCAGCACGGGTCGAACCCAGAGAGAGGTTTACCGTGCACCCCCTCGTACTGAATTCCGAGCCCCGGGTGCCCACAAGGGCCCGTCCGACACTCAGGACCACCCAATAACAGCTCTGAGCGTCCCAGACCGACTTGCCACCGATGCAAGCAACCAGGGCATTTCATGGCTAGCTGCCCTCTTAATACGCACCAGACACCCAGGAATTACAATTACCCCTCTGGGTCCTATCGTCCGGCCGGGCCCTCTGTGTTAACCAAGAGGCCCCTATGGAGGGATATGTGGGGCCGCTTCACGAGGCAGACCCTGTATATGCTGCCTCAGATAACCGCCAGCACATCGGCAGAGGGTATGGCTCGAGGGGCGATCTACCGAGGGATTGCGAGACACAGGGGCTACTATCACGCTGGTACAGAGTCATTTGGTGCCAGAGCACAAGCGATCCGGACAGACTGTGGCCGTTAGAGTGGCGGGGGGGGATGTGTACAAAATTCCTACAGCTAAAGTGCATCTTGATTGGGAGCGGGAAAGGGGGCTGTGAACGTGGGCCTAATGGATAATTTACCTGCCCAAAGTACTACTGGGCAACGATTTGGGCCCCATGACTTCTGCCTATGCTCCAGTTGCAACAACGAGGCGGACCCAGTGACTACACGGGCCCAAGCCCGGACGGAGCGAGAGCTCTCACCAGTGCGGGAGACACAGTAAGACCTACCCCGACCTTGCCTGACAGGTTAGGCCCCATACCCTGGGACACCCAGATGCTTTCGAGGCAGAGTCTAAGACTGACCCGACCCTAACAAAAGTACCGGGAACGAGCAGAGACCGGAGGGGGCGGGGCAGATAACGAAACATTCCTTATGGGAAAAAGGGAAACTATACCGCTGGACAGAGAAAAAGGGGCAGCGTAGGCGACAGCTGGTAGTGCCCCACAAATACCGTCAAGAAATCCTCAAAATAGGCCACGACATCCCCTTAGCAGGCCACCTAGGCCGTTACCCGTACCCTACACCGCATTACTCACACGTTCTTTTGGCCAGGGGTGCACGCTGACGTTAGAACTTACTGTAACACCTGCGATGTGTGTCAACGAGTAGGAAGGCGAGGCGATCACCCTAAAGCCCAGCTAGTAAATATGCCCATTGTAGAGGAACCCTTCAGCGGGTTGCTATTGACCTAGTGGGACCACTGGCTACCCCTAGTCCCTCCGGTAAGCGATACATTCTTACCGTAGTGGACTTACGCTACCAGGTACCCAGAGGCTGTCGCCCTATCCAACATACAAGCGGATACGGTAGCGAATGCACTAGTACAGGTGTTCTCCCGGGTAGGATTTCCAAAAGAAATCCTATCCGACCGAGGCACCCAATTACGGCTGAATTGACCCAACAACTCTGGCAGGTTTGCAAAATTAAGTCCCTCCTGAGCTCCCCATACCACCCCCAGACGAACGGGCTGTGTGAGAGGTTCAATGGGACCCTCATGCAAATGCTCAAGACGTTCACTCAGGAATACCGAGACTGGGAACGCTTCCTGCCCGCACCTCCTATTTGCTTATCGGGAGGTTGCCCCCAGGAAAACGACAGGGTTTCCTCTCCCTTCGAGTTGCTCTACGGAAGAAAGGTACGGGGACCCCTAAACCTGATCCGGGAGCACTGGGAGGGAGAGATGGAGGCTGACGGTGTCCCATTGAGCCATACGTGCTGGAACTCAGGGACCGAATGGAGCAATTAGCCAAATCCGTGCGGGCTAATCTCCAGTTGGCCCAGAGAAGACAGAAAGTATGGTACGATCGGGGGGCCCGAAAGAGAATCTTCCCATAGGACAAAAGGTGTTAGTACTTAAGCCGGTGAAGACAGACAAATTGCAGGCGTCCTGGCAGGGTCCCTACCAGATCGTAGAGAAAAGGGGAGACACCCACTTATGTGATAGCTAGCTGCCACGACAACAATCTTAGAAAGACATTCCATGTAAACATGCTCAAGGAATATTTTGAGCGGCCAGAGAACGTGACGGCCGTATGTTGTTCCCCTCAGGAAGCCCCGACAGTTTACCAGTCCAGACCTATTAGAAAAGAGCCTCCCCACAGGTATAGTGGCGCAGGTTCAGATAGGGGACCGACTTAGCCCCACTGAAAGGGAGCAGCTCAACCAACTCCTCCAGTCTAAACACCTCACCTTCTCCCCGAAGCCAGGGTACACTACTTTAACCACCCACCAGGTAGATACTCCGGGACAAGCTCCCTTGCGCCAGGCTCCGTACCGAATCCCCGAAGCAGTTAGGACAGGAATGAAGAAGGAGATCGATGAGATGCTCCAGCCTCAGGGTAATTGAGCCCTCCGATAGTCCCTGGGCCTCCCAGTTGTCTTGGTGCCCAAGAAAGATGGGACCACCCGGTTCTGCGTATAGACTTATCGGAGGCTCAATGAAAATACCGTGACGGACGCTTACCCTATGCCCAGGGTAGACGAGCTACTCGATCGTATAGCCAGGGGAAATTACCTGACCACTATTGACCTCTGCAAAGGTTACTGGCAGATTCCCCTGGCCCCGGAGGCTATCCCCAAGTCGGCATTCGTCACCCCCATTCGGCTTATATCAGTTTAGGGTAATGCCGTTTGGGATGAAGAATGCCCCAGCTACATTCCAGCGCTTGGTGGATAGGCTCCTGGATGGCTTCCAGAGTTTTGCTTGCGCCTACCTGGACGACATAGCGATCCACAGTGTGCTCCTGGGAGGACCACTTAGCTCATGTGGGAATGGTTCTGGATCAGATCCGGGCTGCTGGCCTGACTCTGAAGCCAGAAAAATGCCACTTTGGGATGGCCGAGGTACAGTACCTGGGTCACCGGGTGGGGGTGTGGAAAGCAGCGACCAGAGCCGGCCAAAATAGAAGCTGTCGCCAATTGGCCCACCCCCATCACTAAGACTCAGGTCCTAGCCTTCCTGGGCACGGCAGGGTACTATAGACGGTTCGTACCAGACTACAGCACACTTGCCAAACCCCTGACTGACTTGACCAAGAAGAACTTACCTCGACAGGTCCTGTGGTCTCCCCACTGTGAAACGGCTTTCCAGGCTCTCAAAAATGCTCTAATTAACGCTCCTGTCTTGGCGGCCCCAGCCCTTAACAAACGTTTTATCGTCCATACAGATGCTTCCATGTTCGGGCTGGGAGCCGTCCTCAGCCAAGTAGGCGAAGATGGAGGGGAGCATCCAGTTGCCTACATCAGCCGGAAGCTCCTGCCCCGCGAAGTCAGCTATGCAGCGGTCGAAAAGGAGTGTTTGGCTTTGGTGTGGGCATTAAAGAAATTGACTCCCTATTTATATGGTCAGGAGTTCACTCTGGTCACCGACCATAACCCGTTGGTGTGGCTGAACCGGGTCTCTGGAGATAACGGCAGGCTATTACGTTGGAGCTTATCGTTGCAACCCTTCAATTTCACCATTACTTACAGACCTGGGAAACAGAATGGCAACGCCGACGGGGTTGTCCAGACAAACCGACTCAGCCCCGCATAATCAGCGGTCTGGACAGCCTTAGTCTGGCCCCGAAAAGGGGTCAGACCGTGTCTGCCAGAGTGTTCCACAGAAGGGGAGCACTGTTACAGAAGCATTAGTTAGGTTGTGGTGAAGAGCTTATTTCCCAGCAGCAATGCCTGAACCAGCAAGCCAGCGCCTAAGTAGGGCTCCAAGAAAACCGTAACAGTATCATTTCATAAAGATTTAACTCTTTTTTTTCAGCTTTTTAGAAACTATTGTCTAATCACCTCTGGAGCCAGACTGCTAATTGATAAGATGAACTTGTAAACTTGTTATCTTAAGTACTGTAATCCTATGTGGCCTGTCAAAGGACAGTGCTCTCTATCTAAATGTGTGATGGGGGATTTTGTGCTTCCCCCCTCTCCCCCTGGGAGTGCCCTGTGTGCATGTAACCTTAATAAAAAGCAGGCTGGGCATCCTCGTCCTGAGTTCTTGTTTGACCCTCAATCGCAGCGTTGACTCGTTTTAGGTGGGCAGAAGGGTATCCTAGCTGTACTGCAGCTAAGGGAGATTATTCTATATTTGCGAGACTCATATAGAATACTATGGAAAGCAGCTTCTCCCCTCTTTAGCAATAGGGATCCAGGCTACTAAGCGGTCCATCTCTCAGCGAGACTAAGGGTAACCGTAACAGATCCCTCTGCCTCACTGCACACTTCCAGCAGTAGCGTGCCCGTCTGGTTTCTTATAGGCAGAATAGATCCCTCTGCCTTGCTGCTCCTTCAGGCAGGCCAGCTCTTTGCATACAGGCCCACAGACTCTGTAACAGATCTCTCTTGCAGGGAGAGGTACAGCCAGAATGCAGGGTCAGAACCTCTGCAACTGGCATACCTCAAAGAATCAGACAGGACTACCTGTTCCAGAAGGAACTACTACTATTGCTTTATTTCACTCAGGACTAGCTTTACAAACACACCAGTAAGCTTATGGTGACACACACTCCTTAAAATCGTATCTATCTAATGTATATTGCATCTATTGATCTATGTAATTCGTATCTAAAAAAAAATGTATATTGCATCTATTGATCTATGTAATTCATATCTATCTAATGTATATTGCATCTATTGATCTATGTAATTTGTATCTATCAAATGTATATTGCATCTTTTTGATCTATGTAATTTCGTATCTATCAAATGTATATTGGATCTATTGATCTATGTAATTTGTATCTATCAAATGTATATTGCATCTTTTGATCTATGTAGATGTGTATCTATCAAATGTATATTCATTTATTGATCTATGTAATTCGTATCTATAAAATGTATATTGCATCTTTTGATCTATGTAATTCGTATCTATCAAATGTATATTGCATCTTTTGATCTATGTAATTCATACCCAGCCACAATTTCTTTGCACAAAAGGCAATACCGGAGCCCAACCTGTACTCGATTGTGCAAAAGGAAGTAACCTTACCATGGGTCCAGACCACACTGTCAGGGCACAGGTAAATACATATTGATATATATATATATATATATATATATATATATATATATATTATGTATGTCAATAGGACAGGGAAATGTGTTTATGTATGAAACCATATTTTTATCAGATATTACTGGAATAAGGTTTAATTTCTGATGTCAGGATTTGACTCAGAAAACCCCACGAATTGAATATACATCTCCAGGCTGAACTACAGACAGCATGTCCCAAGAAACAAAAGGGAAACATTTGCTTCTTAATTAGGAAGTGCAAAACTCTGTACCCCATGCTATGAGTAAGGATAAGGTGTCTGGAATACCCTCTTGAAGCTGGTCAAAATCATAGGGAAACAGTTTTTATGCACATAGGTGTTAATTGCTCCTAAACATCAAATACACGTCTGCATTGCTAGCTAAACAGAAAATATGTTGTATTGTGACTTTTACAACTACTCATGGATTGACCCCATGCTATGTGGGTGGGGCAGTGAAGACACAGACAAATGCTATGGTGTGGACTTAAAATTACTGAAAGCAGTGTGGGTTAAAGAATTAACATTTACAACCCCTGTATAACACAGATGAAATTAAATACATTTTACAAAGGAAATAATACCAATAGCTTCATATATGTTTGGAATGATTCAAATATCCCATATATGTATATATATATATATTGAAATAGCACGTTTTATATTAAATAAATAATTGCTGCAGTTAATAGATATATGAAAAATAGATTCAAACTGTAATAATCCCATGGTCTAATCATATATATAACATAATTTTTCTATTTTTCAGATGGAGTGCCTGCATGGGATACCTGAATCATGTCATATGATTATATACTAGATGGTTATGAAAGTTTAAATACGGCTCTGAAAACATATCAAAATGATCAGAGGTGATACAAAATTGCCTCATCTATGATTGATATTATGAGGGATTCATGCAAGAAATTATGGCAGTTATTACATAGTTTAAAAAAAATATTTTTTTTACTGTCTAGAAATATGTATTGCTATGCTGTGCTGTCTGCTGCCACCCAGTGTTATGATGCGAGAATTGCAGCCATGAGATGATTGGATGTTGCAAGGATACATTTCCTTGACCACATACATTTCCAAATGAACCAATCCATGTTCAGTTGCAAAGAACCAATCCGAGACAAGGCTTCCGTGGGGCGTTTCCAATAATCACCAATGATAGATAATAATCAAAAAGGGGAGGGGTAAAATCAGATGATTTAACCCCAAGAGACTGAGAGAGGAGGCTGCTGGCTAATCCTGAAGGAATAACTGCTGTGGTTATTATTAAAGCACACACCTACTATTGGACTCCATATGCAATATCCCCAATTTTGAGATTCTGAGGTGAAATTGAATCTGTTGAGAAACATTGGAAACCGGATATCGATTGGTTTATTTGGTAAAGTATACAAGGTTTTTGGTAAGATAAGTTATATGCATAGTCACTACAGTTAAATTACAATTGGAAGATTGGAAAGAGCAAATTGGGCTTTTAAATTGTATTGCATAACCTTGAATAGCTCTTAGCTTGCCTATTTGTATGCAAGTATTTAAAGTAAACATTTACTATTGCTGTATGTAGCAGAGTTAAGGAAATAGTTTATATTTCAAGTTAGCATTTCATAGCCTATGTCAGGGGTGTCCAAACTTTGCTCTCCAGAGGTTTTGGAACTACATTTCCGATGATGCTCAGCCAGCATTTTATCTAGCTGAGCATCATGGGAAATGTAGTTCCAAAACCTCTGGAGAGCAAAGTTTGGACACCCTGGCCTAGGTATTGTTAAACTAATCCCAATCTTAAATTGTTTATCTATGCAAATACATAATAATAATAATTCAGAACTTAGATTTTCATAAATATACTGACATATTGATTGGAGGCATTGCATGAGATTTATTAAAATCCATCATATTGATATCATATATTTGTAGTAAATAGAAATTATTATAAAAGAGAGAAATAGTTTCATATTTCGATATTAATATTTTGAAGATATAATTTTTGAAAAGTTGAAATATTGATTTTCATATTTCGAGATTGATATTAATATCTTGAAATATTATTAAAGATTAATTTTGAAAAATTAATAAAAATATTAATTTTTCATATTTAAAAATTAATCAAAAATATAAATTTTTCATATTTTCAAAGTTAATCAAAAATATTAATTTTTCATATTTCAAAATATTAATTTTTCATATTTCAAAATTAATACTATTTTTTTTTTTTAAATATAATTTTTTTTCTTCTCTCTTTTTATTGGCAAAAATTGTATTAGCGTTTTAATTTAACTAAATACTAAACCAATATAATAATGTCTGTAGCCAGAAGTGATTCATTTAATTCTATACATAGCGATGAAAATGGTCCCATCACCATACCCATTACTAAAGGTCAGGTCCTTAAGAAAGATATCTTAAGTTACATTAAAGGGAAGTTTAATATTGCGTGTGAATTAAATGATTTTATGGATATGCTTGAAACTAGGGCTAAAATTATTAAGTTAATAATAATATGTGGAATGAAGAGAATGAATTCTTCCAAGAATTATTAATGATTAATCAATGCAAGACTCTCAGAAAGCAAGACGAACTAATACTAAAATCTTGGCCCCTTTTAATATGCATTATTGATGAAATGTCATTTTGTGTCATAGACAAATGATTGCAAATACAGGAGCTAGAAAGTAGTATTCATTCCTCATGCAGATGCGAAGAGGATTTAAAAATAGCCAAAAATAAAATGGATGAATTTGCCCAAAACCTAACCGCTTTAGATAAGCATAACATAGGCTTACTCGCACAGATACAAGATTTAAATAAACAGCTTGCGCAAAGCCAGAGAGAATTAAGCAATTTAAAAAGGTCATATCGCCATAATGAAAACCCTTATATTAACAGTGAGAATAATGCAGATAATGCTAACTCCTTTAGCGAACGCGTCAGCGACGAGGTACAAAAATATATGGAACAGTATGGACAAATGACCCCTAATGGGTCAGAAATAGATTTCCCAAATAGGCAGTCACCTCATGATGTAAATCCCGAGGTCTGCTGTAACGCAGCTGGTGCGGGGGAGGGAAACTCTAACAGAGAATCCCAAAATAAGTCTAATAAAGTATATGATTCCCATAAAATAATCACCTTCATACAGTGCGCAGTACCTACATTCTCCAATAAGGGAACAAAATTGGTAATTGATCATTTAGAGGCTTTTGAAAATGCATTAGCTATAATCAATGTTACAAGTGAGAAATTAAAAATTGAATTTCTGCCCTGGGTATTTGACAGTAAGCATCACAAATTCTTTACTTCACTAAAGGATATGAATATTCATTCCTGGAATGAAGTAAAACGACAATGCAGAAAAGAATGCGGGCAATATCGCACTAAGACTGCCGCGAAAATAGCGGTATATGGTTTGTCGTGCGAATCAGAGTCCAATCGAATTCCTTTCTGAATTGAAAAATACAGTATCTGTTAAATCTGACAGCGCTCAACCTTGTGTCTGTAGCTCCTAGTATTGTGGGTACCAGCGCCCCCAAAAAGGTGAATGTAGTGGTAGCCTTTTAGGAGGCGCTCTGTGTATTTATTTTTAGCACTGAAAAATACAGTATGGCTGAAGATAATCCCAGATTTGATGGCTCAGAATTTGTAAATTTATTTTTTGAAGCATTGCCTACACCCATCAAAATTAACTTAGCTAGAGATTTTAATGAGGACTGCTCATTGGAATGGCTGATCAAAGAGAGTACAAAATTATACTCTATTCAGCAGTCCAGTGAGCAGGGGGTTAAAAAGGAATCAAAACCCAAAATTGTGGCAGAAACTAGGGTGTCACCTAACCCCCTCAATTTGGAGTCTAAACAGAAAACCTATGCGGAGGTGGCCAGTCAAAACAGGCCATCTCCACAGAGTTTAACTCTGCCCCCTCCCCTTCACAGGCTGAGGCGCAGGGAGGCTATAACCAAAGTGGGGGACATAATCAGGTGAATAATTACTCACAAAGAGAATACTCACCAAATAATTGGTATCCACGCAAGGGTAGATACAATAGACGGCGAAGATATTCTCAGGGTAACCAAACACCCCAGGTATATAATGTTCCCCAAAGTACTAATACTGAACAAGCTGAACCCCAGGGGCAACCACGCCAGAATAGAAATAGTGGCCCTGATTCTGAGGGAACCCAATGGTCCAGGAATCATTATCATGGGGCACCAAGAGATAGGCCCAGGGGTAGAGGTAACTTGTACAATCAGGTAGATATGCTGTTTACCCAGTTAAATCGGTTGAGCGAACAATTCGCTAATATGAGTCAACCTTCTACGGCTCAGCAACCGAACAATACTTTTTTAGGAGTACAGCCAGTGGTCAGCAGTGGACCACAGGCACAACCATAAACACTGCGGTATCACCTGAAGGGGAGGGGAGAGATATGCAAAATGTAATGATAAATATCAATGATACTAATCATGTTCTCTCCCCACAGACCGGAAACGGACAATTTAGCTGTGATGACAGGCAACCTCATCTGGGAAAAGTTAACAAATCTCTTCCTTTGCAGCTCTCTCCTAACCTTATCTCCACAGATGCAGTACAAAAGAATCCAACCACCCTGTCATAGAGGAGACCGGTAGGTATGAAGCTTCTTCTGCATCGGAAAACATGGCGAACTCAGGTAACACTTGGCGAAGCCCACAGATGTATGATAACACCAACTTTATGTGTGAAATGGTAGAAAATGCAGGAAGGTATTATGTATTAGTTAAGCTGCAAGATTCAGTCTCCAACCCTATCATGGGATTAATTGACACCGGATCTCAGGCAACTATCTTATCCCACAGGTACTACACACAGCTAAATGAGCTAACACCCCATAAACCTAAAATAAAAGAATTTGATGGTTCCCTAATAGGAGTTGGGGGTGAGTTTCTAAAAGTTTATGATACTGCCTGGCTAAAATTTAAATTAGGGGAACAGGGTCATAAGACACCTTGTCATTATAGTGGATCTGCCAACTGATCGTTTAATTATTGGTAGTGATCTCCTAAAGCGATTAAGAACCATAATTGATTGCATAAATAATGTAATTTGGTCACAGGTTAAAAGGCCTATCAATTATGAAAAATCTGGTATATCTCACACCCGACATAGCTGTCACGTGGTCGAAGAGAAACCAGATGCTGTGGAGATTCGTTTCAGGAATAACTCTGTACCTGAAATCACTATTCTACAAATAGATGATCAGACTCCTTTTAGTGGCTCTGATGGTAATACTTTTAAAATATCACCTGGAAAGATAGCGAATATTTCCCTAGATGGCGATGTATTAACCATATCACTCCACAAGGGGATCATAAAATCCCTAAGGGGGGAGGCCACGCTCAATACCTCACAGGGATTGAGAGAGTTAAAGAGGATCTATTTATCCCTATACAAGTGCATGGCCTTGGTAAAACCAAGTATGCTAAAATAAACTTAAAACAGGAAGCTAGCTATATAAGCGAAGGTTTATTAGCGCAGATAGCTGAACCTAAAGTGATTAAATATCTTTCTCCCCAAGACCACTGTGTCCACAACCTGGATAACAGGTCTGAAAGCTATAACATCACAGCTAAGTGCTTATTATCTATCTCTATTGGTAATAAGTCAGTGAAGCACCTGTTTTTAGTTTTAAATACTCCCCATAATCAAATATACATTGGCAATGATCTCTTACATAGATATGCCATACAAATAGATTTGATTAATTCTTGCCTCTGGAGCAGGTTAAAGGGGGACCATGAAGTATTTCAGGATGAAAATGCAGCCCTGAAATCAAATCAGCAATTGCCATATGCTGTGAATATGCAGATATCTAGCGATATTATAATTCCTGCTGGGGCTGATAAATTTCTTTTACCCTTACAGGTAAAGAGAGGTCAGAAATTAAAAACTTCTGAAACACTAATTTGCCTCTCCATAGAATACAAAATCTGGGTGTCACAGTAACCTACACTCCTATGGTGAATATTGGAACTGTTCCAATACATGTTATTGTGCATAACATGACCCCACAGGATATAACATTATCCAAGGGAACTACCATAGGATATGCACTGGAATCAAGTTATTACACTTTTGGATTCCAGAATAATGTAATTGGGCTAATACCTGAAGGATACTTAACTGACGAACAATTAATAGAACAATCCTTTGCATCTATGCCAGAGGGTCTATTTAATATTCAGTCTATTTATCCCTTCAGCTCAGAGGAAGGCATCTGTAAAATTGAAGAAGCCTCTCTAGTGTTTGATCAGCCAATCAAACAGCAAGATTACCCCAATACAGAGAGTCATGGGAGCAATGTAAACTATAATCAAGGGGATCTCACCTCTAGGTTGGAAGAAGCCTATGAAATAGGACAGCCTGAAATCTTTCCAGGATTTCAGCAAATAGTCGAAGAGCAAATATCCTTAGCTAACGGCTGTTCCAGCGATGATGAACGCCAACTGCTGCGAGAACTCCTGATGGAGTACAAGGATATTTTTGCTAAGGATTCTTATGACTGTGGTACTACAGACTTACACATTGCAAGGATACAAACAGATCCCAATGCACCACCTGTCTTTGTTAAACAATACAGACTTCCTTTAGCCTCATATGATTCTCTCGCAGAAATCATAAGTAACTTGGAAGAAAGGGGTATCATACGACAGGTGCACAGCTCTTAAAATAATCCTATTCTAGGTATCCTTAAGCCCAATGGACAATGGCGTTTGTGTGCTGACTTAAGACAGCTAAACAAACGAGTGTACATGTCTGGCTGGCCTGTACCATACATTGACCAGTGCCTAGCACAAATGCAGGGATCCAAAATATTCACTGCCATTGATTGTGCACAGGGATACTGGACCATAAAGGTACATGAAGAGGACCAATATCAGCTGGCGTTCTCTTTCCAAAAGGTCCAATATGCATTCCAGAGACTTCCTTTTGGATACATAAATTCTGGACATGAATTTGCTGTATTCATGCATAAGGCTATGCCTGATGCACTGGAAAGGGGGACATTATCTTATGTTGATGATGTTTTAATCAAAAGCACAGACTTTGAAAAACACATTGCAGAGCTTAAACACGTCCTCAGCCGACTTAAAAGGGCAGGTGTCAAATTATCCCTACAAAAAGCTCAATGGTGCCGCACTCGTGTAAACTTCTTGGGACATGAAGTTACTTCTGAAGGGCTAAATCCTCAGAAGAAAAAGGTGGAAGCTATAGTAAATTCTAAAAACCCAACTAACCTAAAGGAATTGAGATCATTCCTGGGTATGACAAATTATTCTCGCAAATTCATTGATAATTATGCAGAATTAGCTAAACCACTACTACTTCTTCTAAAGAAGGATGTGAAATGGCACTGAGTGAGTCTCAAGAGACAGCCATCAAAGAGCTGAAGAGAAAACTCACACAAGCACCTTGCTTAGCATACCCTGAAGGTGGTAAACCTTTCTTCTTAGAAACGGGTTACACAGATGTAAGCATGAGTGCTGTTTTATACCAAAAGCATGATAATTTAAACAAAGCCATTGCTTATGCGAGCAAAAATCTATCCCCAGTAGAAATAAAGTTTAACGATTGCGAAAAAGCCCTCTTGTATGGGCTCTACAAAATTTCCGCAGCTATATACAGGGCGAGAAAATTATTGTAGAAACGGCCCACCAGCCTTTGCTATATTTGCAAAGTGAAAGAATAAGAGATGGGAATTTGTCAAATAGATGCATAACAGCGTGGACTCTTTCCTTACAAGGCTGGCCATTAGAAATTCGCTACAAGCAGAATAAAAAGAATCCAGTCGCACAAGGGCTTGCTGAGCTCCACGACTGTACTGCTAGAGATCCTGGGGAAGAATTATCAGAAGATGATTTTCTGGAGGAACAATTGATTTGCCCATATAAAATGTACAATGAGGAAAATTGTCAAACATTACCTTAAGTGTATGTTGATGGTTGTTCTTACCATGCCACCATTGAAAATGAGCGCAGATTAGTCGCTGGCATTGGTATAACTGGGGCAAATGGATTCCCAAATATATCTATAGGTTTCAACATTGGACCAAGATCCAGTCAAGCTGCAGAACTAACTGCTGTTTTCAAAACCATTGAAATGGCTATTGAACATGGTATTCATGAATTTGTGATCATAACTGACTCAAATTATGTGTGTGACAGTTTTGTTGAATACCTGCCAACTTGGAAAAGAAATGGCATGCAGAAAAGCAATAACAAACCAGTCAAGCATGACAAGTTGTTCTGCGAAATTGATAATCTGGTGGTATCCAATGATTTAACCATACACTGGAAAAAGACCAAGGGTCATTCCAGGGTTCTAGGCCCAGATAAGGAAGGCAATGATCTTGCAGATTCATTAGCCAAACAAGGAGCCATAACTGGAGAACTCCTTAATATTGACCACTTAATGGGTGCAATTCAGGTAGAAGCCATTACCAGAAACCAGGCAAAACAACCGAGTGAGCCTAACTTGGTACAATGGAGTCAGGATTCTCCTAGTGAGGACCTGATCACTAGTCAAAAAGAATACCCCATTGTAGGCATCTTCTATAAACACATAGAAGATCCTGAAAGCATCCCCATCTCAAAAGATGATTGTATTGGCAAAGAAAATCTTAGAATCTTAATAAAATCTAGATCACAATTCAAGTTACAGGATGGTTTGTTAATTAGAACCTCCAAAACTGGCATCCAGCAGTGGGTAGTACCCACCAAGTTCAGAGGTCTAATGCTTCAACATGCCCATGATGCTCCAACATCTGGTCATCGTGGTGCCAAACTCACGTATGAAATATTACGTGATTACGCTTTTTGGCCACACATGTTGAAAGATGTTCAAACCTACTGTCAAGGGTGTTTAATCTGCCCACAGTTCCAACCCACTGCACCAACGCATAGAGCGCCATTGCAGAAAAGAGGGATGGTAATGCCATGGTCAGATATACAAATTGATTTTCTTGGTCCGGTAACAAGGTCATCAAGAGGTAACAAATACATGTTAACCGTGACATGCCTGTTCACTAAATGGGTAGAGTGCATTAGTGCACCTAACAACAGTGCTGAAACATGTGCAGCGTTGCTCATCAAGCACGTATTTTCCCGATTTGGTTTACCCCAAAGAATTGAGTCAGATCGGGGGACCCACTTCACTAGCGAAGTGATGACCAAAATGTGGAAAATACTAGGGGTTAAAAGAAAGCTCCATATTGCTTATAGAGCTGCCTCAAGTGGTGGTGTAGAGCGTTACAACCAGGCCATTGTTAAAATCCTCAAAAAGTTTGTGAGTGAAACAGGTAAAGACTGGGATATAAAGCTACCTCTAGTCCTAATGGCATTAAGAGCAACTCCAAGTAGTGCTACCAAGATGTCACCTTTTGAACTGATGACTTGTAGAAGAATGGTTCTACCTCAGCATCTACTGTACCGTACATCAGACCAAAACTTGATAAAAGCTGCCAATACACATCAATATGTGGAGAACCTAAGAAAGCACCTGCAATATGCCTTTGCATTTGCTCAAAGGAATTTAGAAAGAGCCGCAACTGCCACTAAAACCTATTATGATCTCAAAACTTCCAAAAGGGAATATGAAATAAATGATAAAGTTTATCTTTATAACTTTGGAAGAGATCAGGTTAGGGAGAAGAAATTTCTTCCCTCATGGAAAGGTCCTTTTGTCATTACTGACAAAATATCTCCAGTGGCCTATAAAATAAGCATCCCCAAAAATGAAAGTTTCATAGATAAATGGTCCATATCAATCAATTGCGGGCATGTCATCCTAGATCCCAACTACAAGTCATAGAGGGAGAATGAAGTGTCATATCCCCAAATGCACTAAAGGCATACTGTAGTTTGAAGATGACTGGCTAAAAAATAACGGACTTTCTACTTAAAGGACCGCCTATGATGTATACGGCCAATATCCTCACCGAGTACCACTGACTTTGATCCAATTCAAATACATGTGTCCTACATATATTTGAGTTTGAAAGGGGGAATTAAGTCAGGGCACAGGTAAATACATATATATATATATATATATATATATATATATATATATATATATATATGTATGTCAATAGGACAGGGAAATGTGTTTATGTATGAAACCATATTTTTATCAGATATTACTGGAATAAGGTTTAAATTCTGATGTCAGGATTTGACTCAGAAAACCCCACAAATTGAATATACATCTCCAGGCTGAACTACAGACAGCATGTCCCAAGAAACAAAAGGGAAACATTTGCTTCTTAATTAGGAAGTGCAAAACTCTGTACCCCATGCTATGAGTAAGGATAAGGTGTCTGGAATACCCTCTTGAAGCTGGTCAAAATCATAGGGAAACAGTTTTTATGCACATAGGTGTTAATTGCTCCTAAACATCAAATACACGTCTGCATTGCTAGCTAAACAGAAAATATGTTGTATTGTGACTTTTACAACTACTCATGGATTGACCCCATGCTATGTGGGTGGGGCAGTGAAGACCTTAGGAAACACAGACAAATGCTATGGTGTGGACTTAAAATTACTGAAACTCCTGTATAACACAGATGAAATTAGATACATTTTACAAAGGAAATAATACCAATAGCTTCATATATGTTTGGAATTATTCAAATAGCCCATATATGTATATATATATTGAAATAGTGCGTTTTATATTAAATAAATAATTGCTGCAGTTAATAGATATATGAAAAATAGATTCAAACTGTAATAATCCCATGGTCTAATCATATATATAACATAATTTTTCTATTTTTCAGATAGAGTGTCTGCATGGGATACCTGAATCATGTCATATGATTATATACTAGATGGTTATGAAAGTTTAAATACGGCTCTGAAAAAATATTAGATATATAAATGCCATAAATTTCAGAATAGTTGACAGTATTAAATTTCTTTAATATGGTATGATGCTTGGGGCACATGATATTTGATATCAAAATGATCAGAGAGGTGATACAAAATTGCCTCATCTATGATTGATATTATGATGGATTCATGTAAGAAATTATGGCAGTTATTACATAGTTTAAAAAAAAATTTTTTTTTTACTGTCTAGATATATTGCATGTATTGCTGTGCTGTGCTGTCTGCTGCCACCCAGTGTTATGATGCGAGAATTGCAGCCATGAATGATTGGATGTTGCAAGGATACATTTCCTTGATTACATACATTCCCAAATAAACCAAACCATGTTCAGTTGCAAAGAATCAATCCGAGACAAGGCTTCCGTGGGGCGTTTCCAATACTCACCAATGATAGATAATAATCAAAAAGGGGAGGGGTAAAATCAGATGATTTAACCCCAAGCATAGAGACTGAGAGAGGAGGCTGCTGGCTAATCCTGAAGGAATAACTACTGTGGTTATTATTAAAGCACACACCTACTATTGGACTGCATATGTAATATCCCCAATTTTGAGATTCTGAGGTGAAATTGAATCTGTTGAGAAACATTGGAAACCGGATATCGATTGGTTTATTTGTAAAGTATACAAGGTTTTTGGTAAGATAAGTTATATGCATAGTCACTACAGTTAAATTACAATTGGAAGATTGGAAAGAGCAAATTGGGCTTTTAAATTGTATTGCATAACCTTGAATGGCTCTTAGCTTGCCTATTTGTATGCAAGCATTTAAAGTAAACATTTACTATTGCTGTATGTAGCAGAGTTAAGGAAATAGTTTATATTTCAAGTTAGCATTTCATAGCCTATGTATTGTTAAACTAATCCCAATCTTAAATTGTTTATCTATGCAAATACATAATAATAATTCAGAAGTGTACATTGTATTATTGTTTAAATTTATATTTGGTAGGCTAAGTAATTTATCTGTGAAGGTTCTGAGGTTTTAAATCAATATTGTATTAGGATTGCATTGCTTGGATGTTAAAAGTTAAAGGTTTTAGCCCCATTGTGTTAACTGAATGAAAGGCTATTTGTAAATAAGGCTGATTTTTTAAGGTAAATTTTTCTGGGTTTTGTAAGAAGGATAGGTTCAATGTTGTCTTACAGCGCTGAAAGTGTGGACCTATAGCTCCTGTCTGTAGTGGGTCCCCAAATACCCACTTGTGGAAAGATATGTCAAATAGTGGTTAGAGAGGAGCGCCAAATAATGGCGAGGTCTGATAAAATTTGAGTGTAAATGATATGATGGTGGTTCGTCTGAAAAAAGGTATAGCACTATGGCTCAGCTACAATTATGGTGGTTGTACTGTATTGATGTATAGGTTTTAAGATCTAGATTTGAAATCTATGAGTGGCACAGTATGGTACATAAAAGTATTTAATACATATTAGACATTTAAAACAAAGGTGTCGTTTAAAAACAAATACACTTTTAGCAGAACGGCAAGAAATGATGTATAAAAACGTATAAAAATATATAAAAACACGCGTGTTTGGCTTATTAGCTGTATGTATAGTGTCTCATAAAAATCGTCTCATATATAATTGTATTAGCATAGACAGGAAAATAATAGTGATAAACAGATAATGTCCAGTGGTCCCTTCTAAAAGTTAGAAAATATACAAAAAAGATTTTTCCATGTGTATCCAAAAAGTGAACTATCCAATTTAGGTGTTATCCAAAATCGTGATATAAATAAATTCAAAAACGGTATAAGTCCAGCAAATTCAAAAGAATATATTTAAAAAAAACTTTTCAAAAAAACATTTTCGTTGAAAGTAATTAATCCAAAAGTTCAAAAGTTCTATCCAAAATATTGATAAAAATAAATCCGTGAAATTCAATCCAGAATAGTGATAAAAATAAGTCCATAAAAAATATAAATATCCAAAAGGTAAAAAACCAAAAAATTAAATAATTAGTATGTGCACAAACTAGTGAGAGTGATCCCTTAAGGAGTCTTTAGTAGAGGGGTTATGCTTCCATGTAAAAAATATTATATTATAGAAGATGCATGGAAATAAACAGAAAAATGATGAATAAAAGTAAAAATAAAAATAAAAATAAAAATAATCCTGGGAAGTCTTCAAAACCTGTAGCTAAAGGATAATAACATAGTATAATACTGTATTAAAATTCAATAATCAAGGAAAAAATAGCTCCATAACTCTGTCAACGCGTTTCGGCCCACAAGAGAGGCCTTTATCAAGACTATAGTATGGTGTGGGTGAGCTGGGGTCTTTATACCCCTCTCTAACCAATCATATTGCACTAGAATTGCGCCAAAATTTCGCGCCAAAGATGTAATACCGGAAGTGTTAAACCGGAAGTACTCCTCTGTGCATCGAAATGGTTCAAATTTATCTTTGTGTTATTTGAATAAGGCTTTTGTTGGAACATTGTCTATAATGTTCTTAATATGCTCTTACACACTCTGTGCCATATCAGTTTTCCTTATGGTCAGCAGTTACGATTTGCCGGAAGTGGCGAAAAAATGTAAACATCCGGTGGAGCTATGCCGGATGTTACGCTTTACCGGTTATGGTTAAACCGGAAGTGGTATTTACCCGGGTATGATTAGATCGGGAGGGGTAAAAAATAATTATCTAGTAGAGAGAGCCAGTTTTGGGATTTTGGTATGGAGTGTGTTACAATTTGTCGGTGGTTTTTGTACCGGAAGTGGCAAAAAAATGTAAAAAAATGTAAACATCCGGTGGAGTTATACCAGATGTGATGCTTTGCCGGTTATGGTTAAACCGGAAGTAGTGTTTATCCTGGTATGATTAAATCCGAAGGGGCAAAAAATAATAATAATAATGATAATTATCTAGTGAACAGAGCCAGTGTTGGGATTATGGTACAGAGTGTGTATATAGAAAAGAATATATATATAAAAAAAATATATAGAAAAAATATATATAGATAAAAATAAAATAAAATTGAGATAAAGAATATATAAAAACTAGAACATTTTTTGTAAAATGGTTTTTTTTGATTGGTTAGAGTGTCTGGTATAGGTAGAAAGAATACGTTTGTATCTATCTGTATTCTCTTTGTATCATACATGATATTGGATTCTGGAAGCTTTTATTTTCCATTTTCTATCTAGATGTGCCTGGCTTAACAGTAATATGTATGTATTAAATACTTTTATGTACCATACTGTGCCACTCATAGATTTCAAATCTAGATCTTAAAACCTATACATCAATACAGTACAACCACCATAATTGTAGCTGAGCCATAGTGCTATACCTTTTGTAAGAAGGATAGCATATCTTAGTTGTTTTTAACGTGTATAATAGTGTTTCATATTCTGCTATTACAAGTATATTTCAATATGTTCATGGATATTAACTAAATAAAAGAATTCAGGTATTTATATTAATTGTATGGTTTCTAGTAGATGCATGTTAGTTAAGGGTTTCTATTTTTAAGGATAATTATTATTTGTTTTGTGTTATAACCCTGCCATAAGTTGATATATTATTTGGAGAGCACTACTTAGATTTTCATAAATATACTGACAGCACGTCTTTGTAATTCTCTGTCTGGGAAATTATATATCTATCAAATGATTTATTTATCTAGCAAATCTATCTAACTATCAATCGTATCTATCAAATGTATATTGCGTCTATTGATCTATGCAATTCGTATCTATCAAATGTATATTGCATCTCTTGATCTATGCAATTCGTATCTATCAAATGTATATTGCATCTATTGATCTATGTAATTCGTATCTATCAAATGTATATTGCATCTATTGATCTATGTAATTCGTATCTATCATATGTATATTGCATCTATTGATCTATGTAATTCATATCTATCAAATGTATATTGCATCTTTTGATCTATGTAATTCGTATCTATCATATGTATATTGCATTTATTGATCTATGTAATTCATATCTATCAAATATATATTGCATCTATTGATCTATGTAATTTGTATCTATCAAATGTATATTGCATCTATTGATCTATGTAATTCATATCTATCAAATGTATATTGCATCTATTGATCTATGTAATTTGTATCTATCAAATGTATATTGCATCTATTGATCTATGTAATTTGTATCTATCATATGTATATTGCATCTATTGATCTATGTAATTCGTATCTATCAAATGTATATTGCATCTATTGATCTATGTAATTTGTATCTATCATATGTATATTGCATCAATTGATCTCTGTAATTCGTATCTATAAATGTATATTGCATGTTTTGATCTATGTAATTCGTATTTATCAAATGTATATTGCATCTATTGATCTATGTAATTCGTATCTATCATATGTATATTGCATCTATTGATCTATGTAATTCGTATCTATCAAATGTAAATTGAATATTTGATTTATGTAATTTGTATCTATGAAATGTATATTGCATGTATTGATTTATGTAATTTGTATCTATGAAATGTATATTGCATCTATTGATCTATGTAATTTGTATCTATCATATGTATATTGCATCTATTGATCTATGTAATTTGTATCTATCATATGTATATTGCATCTTTTGATCTATGTAATTTGTATCTATCAAATGTATATTGCATCTTTTGATCTATGTAATTCGTATCTATCAAATGTATATTGCATCTATTGATCTATGAATTCGTATCTATCAAATGTATATTGCATCTTTTGATCTATGTAATTCATATCTATCAAATGTATATTGCATCTTTTGATCTATGTAATTCGTATCTATCAAATGTAAATTGCATCTTTTGATCTATGTAATTTGTATCTATCAAATGTATATTGCATATTTTGATCTATGTAATTCGTATCTATCAAATGTATATTGCATCTATTGATCTATGGAATTCATATCTATCAAATGTATTGCATCTATTGATCTATGTAATTCATATCTATCAAATGTATATTGCATCTTTTGATCTATGTAATTCGTATCTATGAAATGTATATTGCATCTTTTGATCTATATTATTCGTATCTATGAAATGTATATTGCATCTTTTGATCTATGTTATTCGTATCTATCAAATGTATATTGCATCTTTTGATCCATGTAATTCGTATCTATCAAATCTATATTGCATCTTTTGATCTATGTAATTTGTATCTATCAAATGTATATTGCATCTATTGATCTATGTAATTCGTATCTATCAAATGTTTATTGCATCTTTTGATCCATGTAATTCGTATCTATCAAATGTATATTGCATCTTTTGATCTATGTAATTCGTATCTATCAAATGTATATTGCATCTTTTGATCCATGTAATTCGTATCTATCAAATGTATATTGCATCTTTTGATCTATGTTATTCGTATCTATCAAATGTATATTGCATCTTTTGATCTATGAAATTCGTATCTATCAAATGTATATTGCATCTTTTGATCTATGTTATTCGTATCTATCAAATGTATATTGTATCTTTTGATCTATGTAATTCGTATCTATCAAATGTATATTGCATCTTTTGATCTATGTAATTCGTATCTATCAAATGTATATTGCATCTTTTGATCCATGTAATTCGTATCTATCAAATGTATATTGCATCTTTTGATCTATGTTATTCGTATCTATCAAATGTATATTGCATCTATTGATCTATGTAATTCGTATCTATCAAATGTATATTGCATCTTTTGATCTATGTAATTCGTATCTATAAAATGTATATTGCATCTATTGATCTATGTAATCTATGTATATATCTATCAAATCTATCGATCTCATGGCCGGACTGTTTTGTGACAGCCACTTGTGTTTCGGCCAAATTTGAAGTAGGAGGACAAACCAAGCATCTTCTTCCATCTCCCTGTTCCTAAAATCCAGGCCATATAGACCTCCCCCGATAGGGGGAGTAACAGGTATTAAACTGCTAAGAATAATACTACTTAACACACAACGGGTCCCAGACATCATGTCTTATTGTAATACTCTGTAAGGGAAATTATATATCTATCGAATCTATCTAACTATCAATCGTATCTATCAAATATATATATTGCATCTATTGATCTATGTAATTCGTATCTATCAAATGTATATTGCATCTATTGATCTATGTAAATCGTATCTATCAAATGTATATTGCATCTATTGATCTATTTAATTGGATGTTAAAAGTTAAAGGTTTTAGCCCCATTGTGTTAACTGAATGAAAGGCTATTTGTAAATAAGGCTGATTTTTTTAAGGTAAATTTTTCTGGGTTTTGTAAGAAGGATAGCATATCTTAGTTGTTTTTAACGTGTATAATAGTGTTTCATATTCTGCTATTACAAGTATATTTCAATATGTTCATGGATATTAACTAAATAAAAGAATTCAGGTATTTATATTAATTGTATGGTTTCTAGTAGATGCATGTTAGTTAAGGGTTTCTATTTTTAAGGATAATTATTATTTGTTTTGTGTTATAACCCTGCCATAAGCTGATATATTATTTGGAGAGCACTACTTAGATTTTCATAAATATACTAACAGCACGTCTTTGTAATTCTCTGTCTGGGAATTTATATATCTATCAAATGATTTATTTATCTAGCAAATCTATCTAACTATAAATCGTATCTATCAAATGTATATTGCATCTATTGATCTATGCAATTCGTATCTATCAAATGTATATTGCATCTCTTGATCTATGCAATTTGTATCTATCATATGTATATTGCATCTATTGATCTCTGTAATTCGTATCTATAGAATGTATATTGCATCTTTTGATCTATGTAATTCATATTTATCAAATGTATATTGCATCTATTGATCTATGTAATTCGTATCTATCAAATGTATATTGCATCTATTGATCTATGTAATTCGTATCTATCAAATGTAAATTGAATCTTTTGATCTATGTAATTTGTATCTATCAAATGTATATTGCATATTTTGATCTATGTAATTTGTATCTATCAAATGTGTATTGCATCTATTGATCTATGTAATTCGTATCTATCAAATATATATTGCATCTATTGATTTATGTAATTTGTATCTATGAAATGTATATTGCATCTATCAAATGTATATTGCATCTTTTGATCTATGTTATTCGTATCTATCAAATGTATATTGCATCTTTTGATCTATGTAATTCGTATCTATCAAATGAATATTGCATCTTTTGATCTATGTAATTCGTATCTATCAAATGTAAATTGCATCTTTTGATATATGTAATTCGTATCTATCAAATGTATATTGCATCTTTTGATCTATGTAATTCGTATCTAAAATGTATATTGCATCTTTTGATCTATGTAATTCGTATCTATCAAATGTAAATTGCATCTTTTGATCTATGTAATTCGTATCTATCAAATGTATATTGCATCTTTTGATCTATGTAATTCGTATCTATAAAATGTATATTGCATCTATTGATCTATGTAATCTATGTATCTATCTATCAAATCTATCGATCTCATGGCCGGACTGTTTTGTGACAGCCACTTGTGTTTCGGCAAAATTTGAAGTAGGAGGACAGACCAAGCATCTTCTTCCATCTCCCTGTTCCTAAAATCCAGGCCATATAGACCTCCCCCGATAGCGGGAGTAACAGGTATTAAACTGCTAAGAATAGTACTACTTAACACACAACGGGTCCCAGACCGCATGTCTTATTGTAATACTCTGTCAGGGAAATTATATATCTATCGAATCTATCTAACTATCAATCGTATCTATCAAATATATATTGCATCTATTGATCTATGTAATTCATATCTATCAAATGTATATTGCATCTATTGATCTATGTAAATCGTATCTATCAAATGTATATTGCATCTATTGATCTATTTAATTCGTATCTATCAAATGTATATTGCATCTATTGATCTATGTAATTCGTATCTATCAAATGTATATTGCATCTATCGATTGATGTAATTCATATCTATCAAATGTATATGGCATCTATCGATTGATGTAATTCATATCTATCAAATGTATATGGCATCTATCGATTGATGTAATTCATATCTATCAAATGTATATTGCATCTATCGATTGATGTAATTCATATCTATCAAATGTATATGGCATCTATCGATTGATCAAATTCATATCTATCAAATGTATATTGCATCTTTTGATCTATGTAATTCGTATCTATCAAAGACAAAAGGGGAGAAGAGAGGTGCCAAACATAAAACAGTATCGTCACTCCTATACGATAAGACAGCTATGTTCCCCCCCCCCCGATACTGTCAGATACTCACAAGGCGGGTGGCACAGTGGCGTGCCTAGTAACACAAGTCGGGACTGTTCTGAGTCGCCCGACAGACACCCCAAGGCTAATATGCGTCACACTGGAACTTCCAATCAGCTGCGGGTAATGCCGCTCGACTCCAACTGCCCGAGACCAGCTGTAGATTTCAGCGTCAGGTATTTAGTTTCAGAGTGAGTGTTCGCTCTTGCTGAACAAGATGATCTCACCAGTATCACACACAAAACTCTTCAATATCTTGGTTTTCAACACAAGGATGGACTTTTGGGATTTGTTTTCTGTAAAAACAAAACGGAAACTAGTAACACTAGTATCTATCAAATTATATTGCATCTATTGATCTATGTAATTCGTATCTATCAAATGTATATTGCATCTTTTGATCTATGTAAATCGTATCTATCAAATCTATATTGCATCTTTTGATCTATGTAAATCGTATCTATCAAATCTATATTGCATCTATTGATCTCTGTAATTCGTATCTATCAAATGTATATTGCATCTTTTGATCTATGTAATTCGTATCTATCAAATGTATATTGCATCTTTTGATCTATGTAATTCGTATCTATCAAATGTATATGGCATCTTTTGATCGATGTAATTCGTATCTATCAAATGTATATTGCATCTTTTGATCTATGTAATTCGTATCTATCAAATGTATATTGCATCTATTGATCTATGTAATTGGTATCTATCAAATGTATATTGCATCTATTGATCTATGTAAATCGTATCTATCAAATCTATATTGCATCTATTGATCTCTGTAATTCGTATCTATCAAATGTATATTGCATCTTTTGATCTATGTAATTCGTATCTATCAAATGTATATTGCATCTTTTGATCTATGTAATTCGTATCTATCAAATGTATATGGCATCTTTTGATCGATGTAATTCGTATCTATCAAATGTATATTGCATCTTTTGATCTATGTAATTCGTATCTATCAAATGTATATTGCATCTATTGATCTCTGTAATTCGTATCTATCAAATGTATATTGCATCTTTTGATCTATGTAATTCGTATCTATCAAATGTATATTGCATCTTTTGATCTATGTAATTCGTATCTATCAAATGTATATGGCATCTTTTGATCGATGTAATTCGTATCTATCAAATGTATATTGCATCTTTTGATCTATGTAATTCGTATCTATCAAATGTATATTGCATCTATTGATCTATGTAATTGGTATCTATCAAATGTATATTGCATCTATTGATCTATGTAAATGGTATCTATCAAATGTATATTGCATCTATTGATCTATGTTATTCGTATCTATCAAATGTATATGGCATCTTTTGATCGATGTAATTCGTATCTATCAAATGTATATTGCATCTTTTGATCTATGTAAATCGTATCTATCAAATCTATATTGCATCTATTGATCTCTGTAATTTGTATCTATCAAATGTATATTGCATCTTTTGATCTATGTAATTCGTATCTATCAAATGTATATTGCATCTTTTGATCTATGTAATTCGTATCTATCAAATGTATATTGCATCTTTTGATCTATGTAAATCGTATCTATCAAATCTATATTGCATCTATTGATCTCTGTAATTCGTATCTATCAAATGTATATTGCATCTTTTGATCTATGTAATTCGTATCTATCAAATGTATATTGCATCTTTTGATCTATGTAATTCGTATCTATCAAATGTATATGGCATCTTTTGATCGATGTAATTCGTATCTATCAAATGTATATTGCATCTTTTGATCTATGTAATTCGTATCTATCAAATGTATATTGCATCTATTGATCTATGTAATTGGTATCTATCAAATGTATATTGCATCTATTGATCTATGTAATTCGTATCTATCAAATGTATATTGCATCTTTTGATCTATGTAAATCGTATCTATCAAATCTATATTGCATCTATTGATCTCTGTAATTCGTATCTATCAAATGTATATTGCATCTTTTGATCTATGTAATTCGTATCTATCAAATGTATATTGCATCTTTTGATCTATGTAATTCGTATCTATCAAATGTATATGGCATCTTTTGATCGATGTAATTCGTATCTATCAAATGTATATTGCATCTTTTGATCTATGTAATTCGTATCTATCAAATGTATATTGCATCTATTGATCTATGTAATTGGTATCTATCAAATGTATATTGCATCTATTGATCTATGTAAATGGTATCTATCAAATGTATATTGCATCTATTGATCTATGTTATTCGTATCTATCAAATGTATATGGCATCTTTTGATCGATGTAATTCGTATCTATCAAATGTATATTGCATATATTGATCTATGTAATTCGTATCTATCAAATGTATATTGCATCTTTTGATCTATGTAATTTGTATCTATCAAATGTATATTGCATCTATTGATCTATGTAATTCGTATCTATCAAATGTATATTGCATTTTTTGATCTATGTAATTCGTATCTATCAAATGTATATTGCATCTATTGATCTATGTAATTTGTATCTATCAAATGTATATTGCATCTATTGATCTATGTAATTGGTATCTATCAAATGTATATTGCATCTTTTGATCTATGTAAATCGTATCTATCAAATGTATATTGCATCTATTGATCTATGTTATTCGTATCTATCAAATGTATATGGCATCTTTTGATCGATGTAATTCGTATCTATCAAATGTATATTGCATCTTTTGATCTATGTAAATCGTATCTATCAAATCTATATTGCATATATTGATCTATATAATTCGTATCTATCAAATGTATATTGCATCTTTTGATCTATGTAATTTGTATCTATCAAATGTATATTGCATCTATTGATCTATGTTATTCGTATCTATCAAATGTATATTGCATCTATTGATCTATGTAATTCGTATCTATCAAATGTATATTGCATCTATTGATCTATATAATCTATGTATCTATCAAATCTATCTATCTCGTTGTTGTGCAAATGGACTGTTTGCGGCTGTTTGCGGTGCGTTACACGGGGAGTTTGGTCTGTCACGGTGAAGCGGGCGTAACCCTTACACTACCTGATCGATACAACATCATACCTGATGTTTTAAAGCACGTTATTCCAAACAATTTAGGAATGTTAGGTGATTTAGGCCCTTTATGGGTTAAAACCAGACTCTGCATCAACTATGTAATTTTCTGTGGGAGTTTTGCCATGGATCCCCCTCCGGCATGCCCCAGTCCAGGTGTTAGTCCCCTTGAAACAACTTTTCCATCACTATTGTGGCCAGAAAGAGTCCCTGTGGATTTTAAAATTAGCCTGCCTATTGAAGTCAATGGCGGTTCGCCCGGTTCGTCCGGTTCGCCAGTTTGCGAACATTTGCGGAAGTTTGCAACATCACTAGTAAAGACCTGCGTAGCTAACGCAGCTTTTTTTCCTACCGCTGCTTCCAAACAACGCTGGTATTTAGAGTTGTCTGAGAGGCTGCGTTAGGCTCCAAAAAGGGAGCGTTGAGCTGAATTTACCACCACTTCAACCCTCAATACCAGCGTTGCTTATGGTAGCGGTAAGCTGGCAAAACGTGCTCATGCACGATTCCCCCATAGGAAACAATGGGGTAGTTTGGGCTGAAAAAACACAACACAAAAAAACACAAAAAACACAAAAAAACACAAAGCAAAAAAGCAGCGTTAAGCTCCCAACGCAGCCCCATTGTTTCCTATGGGGAAACAGTTTCTAAGTCTGCACTTAACACCCTAACATGTACCCCGAGTCTAAACACCCCTAACCTTACACTTATTAACCCCTAATCTGCCGCCCCCGCTATCGCTGACACCGACATTACACAATTAACCCCTAATCTGCTGCTCCGGACACCGCCGCCACCTACATTATCCCTATGAACCCCTAATCTGCTGCCCCCAACATCGCCGACCCCTATATTATATTTATTAACCCCTAATCTGCCCCCCCCCAACGTCGTCGCCACCTAAGTTCAAGTATTAAACCCTAATCTGCCGACCGGACCTCGCCGCTACTATAATAAATGTATTAACCCCTAAAGCTAAGTCTAACACTAACACCCCCCTAAATTAAATATTTTAATCTAACGAAATAAATGAACTCTTATTAACTAAAGTATTCCTATTTAAAACTAAATACTTACCTGTAAAATAAACCCTAATATAGGTACAATATAACAAATAATTACATTGTAGCTATTTTAGGATTTATATTTATTTTACAGGCAACTTTTTATTTATTTTAACTAGGTACAATAGCTATTAAATAGTTATTAACTATTTAATAGCTATCTAGTTAAAATAATTACAAAATTACCTGTAAAATAAATCCTAACCTAAGTTACAATTAAACCTAACATTACACTATCATTAAATTAATTAAATAAATTAGCTACCAATACCTACAATTAAATACAATTAAATAAACTAAACTAAATTACAAAAAAAAAACCCCACTAAATTACAGAAAATAAAAAAATATTACAAGAATTTTAAACTAATTACACCTAATCTAAGCCCCTAATAAAATTAAAAAAAACAAAATAATAAAAGTCCCTACCCTGTTCTACATTACAAAGTAATCAGCTCTTTTACCAGCCCTTAAAAGGGCTTTTTGTGGGGCATTGCCCCAAAGTAATCAGCTCTTTTACCAGCCCGTAAAAGGGCTTTTTTGCGAGGCATGCCACAAAGTAATCAGCTCTTTTGTCTGTAAAAAAAAATACAACCCCCCCCAACATTAAAACCCACCACCCACATACCCCTACTCTAACCCACTCAAACCCACCTTAAATAAACCTAACACTACCCCCCTGAAGATCTCCCTACCTTGAGTCGTCTTCACCCAGCCGGGCCAAAGTCTTCATCCGATGGGGCAGAAGAGGACATCCAGACCGGCAGAAGTCTTCATCCTATACGGCAGAAGAGGACATCCGGACCGGCAGACATCTTCATCCAAGCGGCATCTTCTATCTTCATCCATCCGGAGAGGAGCCATCTTCTTCCCAGCCGACGCGGATCCATCCTCTTCAACCGACGCCTACTCGCCGAATGAAGGTTCCTTTAAATGACGTCATCCAAGATGGCGCACCTCTGATCGGAACAGCCAATAGAATGCGAGCTCAATCTGATTGGCTGATTCCAATCAATCAATCTTGATTCTGATTGGCTGATTCCATCAGCCAATCAGAATATTCCTACCTTAATTCCGATTGGCTGATAGAATCCTATCAGCCAATCGGAATTCGAGGGACGCCATCTTGGATGACGTCCCTTAAAGGAACCGTCATTCTTCAGTTGGACGTCGCCGGAAGAAGATGGGTCCGCGGTGGAGGTCTTCAGGATGGAGCCGGTCGTCATCGGATGACGATAGAAGATGCCGCTTGGATCAAGATCGTTGCCGGTCCGGATCGCCTCTTCTTCCCGGATAGGATGAAGACTTTGGAGCCTCTTCTGGACCTCTTCAGCCACCGGATGATGGATCGCCAGCCCCCGCTTGAGTTGGATGAAGATTTTGGAGCCAGGACGGATCAGTGATACCTGGCGAGGTGAAGACAAGGTAGGATGATCTTCAGGGGCTTAGAGTTCGGTTTATTTAAGGGGGGTTTGGGTTAGATTAGGGGTATGTGGGTGGTAGGTTGTAATGTTGGGAGGGGGGTATTGTATGTTTTTTTTTACAGGCAAAAGAGCTGAACTTCTCGGGGCATGCCCCGCAAAGGGCCCTGTTCAGGGCTGGTAAGGTAAAAGAGCTTTGAGCTTTAGTAATTTAGAATAGGGTAGGGCATTTTTTATTTTGGGGGTCTTTGTTATTTTATTAGGGGGCTTAGAGTAGGTGTAATTAGTTTAAAATTGTTGTAATATTTTTCTTATGTTTGTAAATATTTTTTTATTTTTGTAACTTAGTTCTTTTTTATTTTTTGTACTTTAGTTAGTTTATTTCATGGTAGTTATTTGTAGGTATTGTATTTAATTTATTTATTGATAGTGTAGTGTTAGGTTTAATTGTAGGTAATTGTAGGTATTGTATTTAATTTATTTATTGATAGTGTAGTGTTAGGTTTAATTGTAGGTAATTGTAGGTATTTTATTTAATTATTTTATTGATAGTGTAGTGTTAGTTTTAATTGTAACTTAGGTTAGGATTTATTTTACAGGTAAATTTGCAATTATTTTAACTATTTTAGCTATTAAATAGTTCTTAACTATTTAATAGCTATTGTACCTGGTTAAAATAAATACAAAGTTACCTGTAAAATAAATATTAATCCTAAAATAGCTATAATATAATTATAATTTATGTTGTAGCTATATTAGGATTTATTTTACAGGTAAGTATTTAGCTTTAAATAGGAATAATTTATTTAATAAGAGTTAATTAATTTCGTTAGATGTAAATTATATTTAACTTAGGGGGGTGTTAGTGTTAGGGTTAGACTTAGCTTTAGGGGTTAATACATTTATTAGAATAGCGGCGAGATTTGGTCGGCAGATTAGGGGTTAATAATTGAAGTTAGGTGTCGGCGATGTTAGGGAGGGCAGGTTAGGGGTTAATAAATATAATATAGGGGTCGGCGGTGTTAGGGGCAGCAGATTAGGGGTACATAAGGATAACGTAGGTGGCGGTCGGCAGATTAGGGGTTAAAAAAATTTAATCGAGTTGCGGCAATGTGGGGGGACCTCGGTTTAGGGGTACATAGGTAGTTTATGGGTGCTAGTGTACTTTAGAGTACAGTAGTTAAGAGCTTTATGAACCGGCGTTAGCCCAGAAAGCTCTTAACTACTGACTTTTTTCTGCGGCTGGAGTTTTGTCGTTAGATTTCTAACGCTCACATCAGACACGACTCTAAATACCGAAGTTCGAAAAATCCCATTGAAAAGATAGGATACGCAATTGACATAAGGGGATCTGCGGTATGGAAAAGTCGCGGCTGAAAAGTGAGCGTTAGACCCTATTTTGAGTGACTCCAAATACCGGAGGTAGCCTAAAACCAGCGTTAGGAGCCTCTAACGCTTGTTTTCACGGCTACCGCCCAACTCTAAATCTAGCCGTTAGTGTTTTGTTTTTGTTTTTAATTTAGTTTAGTTTATTTAATTGTATTTAATTGTAGGTATTGGTAGCTAATTTATTTAATTAATTTAATGATAGTGTAGTGTTAGGTTTAATTGTAACTTAGGTTAGGATTTATTTTAACTATTTAATAGCTATTGTACCTAGTTAAAATAAATATAAAGTTGCCTGTAAAATAAATATAAATCCTAAAATAGCTACAATATAATTATTCGTTATATTGTAGCTGTATTAGGGTTTATTTTAGCTATATTATTTTACAGGTAAGTATTTAGTTTTAAATAGGAATACTTTAGTATTTAGTTTTAAATAGGAATACTTTAGTTAATAAGAGTTAATTTATTTCGTTAGATTGAAATTATATTTAATTTAGGGGGGTGTTAGTGTTAGACTTAGCTTTAGGGTTTCATACATTTATTATAGTAGTGGCGAGGTCCGGTCGGCAGATTAGGGGTTTAATACTTGAAGTTAGGTGGCGGCGACGTTGGGGGGGGGCAGATTAGGGGTTAATAAATATTATGTAGGTGTCGGCGATGTTGGGGGCAGCAGATTAGGGGTTCATAGGGATAATGTAGGTGGCGGCGATGTGCGGTCGGCAGATTAGGGCAACGTCGGGGGGGGCAGATTAGGGGTTAATAAATATTATGTAGGTGTCGGCGATGTTGGGGGCAGCAGATTAGGGGTTCATAGGGATAATGTAGGTGGCGGTGATGTGTGGTCGGCAGATTAGGGGTTAAAAATATTTAATATAGTGGCGGCGATGTGGGGGACCATGGTTTAGGGGTACATAGGTAGTTTATGGGTGTTAGTGTACTTTAGAGCACTGTAGTTAAGCGCTTTATATACCGCCGTTAGCCCATAAAGCTCTTAACTACAGCCTTTCAATGGGCGTTAGGAGTCTTGTCGGTAGAGGTGTACCGCTCATGTCAGCCAAGATTCTTCAGGAAGATCCCATTGAAAAGATAGGATACGCGATTGGCGTAAGGGGATCTGCGGTATGGAAAAGTCGCGGCTTGAAAGTGAGCGGTACACCTTTACCTGGCCGACTCTAAATACCAGCGGGCGGCCAAAAGCAGCGTTAGGACCCCTTAATGCTGATTTTGATGGCTAACGCAGAACTCTAGGTGAAGTGTGTAGTAACCAACTGTATCATTGTGTAGTAACCAACCATACCATTGTGTAATGACCAACTGTACCATTGTGTAATAACCAATTGTACCATTGTGTAATAACCAACTTACCATTGTGTAATAACCAACTGCACCATTGTGTAATAACCAGATGCACCATTGTGTTGTAACCAGCTACACCATTGTGTAGTAACCAGCTGCACCATTGTGTAGTAACTAGCTGCACCATTGTGTAGTAACCAACTATATCATTGTGTAATAACCAACTGTATATTTGTGTAATAACCAACTGTACCATTGTGTAATAACCAACTGAAACAATGTTTAATAACCAACTGTATATTTGTGTAATAACCAACTGCATCATTGTGTAGTAACCAACTGCACCATTGTGTAATAACCAACTGTATAATTGTGTAATAACCAACTGAACCATTGTGTAATAACCAACTGTATAATTGTGTAATAACCAACTGTATAATTGTGTAATAACCAACTGTAACATTGTGTAATAATCAACTCTATATTTGTGTAATAACCAACTGTAACATTGTGTAATAACCAACTGTACCATTGTATAATAATCAACTGTATATTTGTGTAATAACCAACTGTATATTTGTGTAATAACCAACTGTACCATTGTGTAATAACCAACTGAAACATTGTATAATAACCAACTGTATAATTGTGTAATAACCAACTGTACCACTGTGTTATAACCAACTGCATAATTGTGAAGTAACCAACAGTACCATTGTGTAGTAAAAAAACTTTGCAATTGTGTAATAACAACTGTATAATTGTGTAATAACCAATTGTACCATTGTGTAATAACCAACTATACAATTGTGTAAAAGTTGCAGTCGCTCCTGGGTCTCCTAAACTTTGCCGGGAGGGTCATCCCGTGGGGTAGGATTTTTACCAAACGTTTGGAACGGAGATTGGGGGGTGCAGGATGACGGGTGTACAAAGGGGGGTTGGCCACTGTTAATGATGGTCAGGTCCAGTAAGCGTGCAAGCTAACTTTTGTTTCTTTATTTCAGGCATACGTCCAGTTCCTGTATGGGTGTGGATCGTTGGCCATTCCTATGTGCACTGGGCTGCAATTAGAGCCGCAGCAATGCCAGGAGGACAGCAGCTGGAATTTCCTTAGTCTACGGCTGTGTTGCATTTGCTAGGGCGCAGGGGTTTGTCCTGGGCAGATCTGCCTACATTGCTACAGGATGCCGCAAGAAGGTGGGAAAAAACCCACATTCTGATTTTACATGCTGGCAGCAATGACGTGGGGGCCATCCCCACATTAGATTTAATCCGGGCAATGCAGTTAGATCTGCGGCAGTTCAGACTCTGGTTTTCAGGTGTACGAATCGGGTAGTTGAATGTGATCCCTAGATTGAGGTGGAAGCACAGGGTGTACCTTAAAGCGGCTTTACAGGTCAGAAGAAAGATAAATAGGGACCTGAGGAAGCAGTTAGGGGACCTCGAGGGTTTTGTTATCGAGCATGGGAACATCTCAGCAGCTCATAAGGGTTTATATAGGCAGGATGGGGTTCATTTAGAACCGGCAGGAGTAGATTTGTTCTTGCAGAACATCAGGCAGGCGTTACTCCTAAGGGTGTAGTGGTGGCTTCAAAAGTCTGGACCATTTAATTTGCAGGTCTGACTCTTGTGGCGGGTGGTCAGGATCACGGCTGCAGGCTGGAAGGAGGTTTTGAATGATGGCCATTGCGGTCAGGGTGACGTCACAGGCTTGGTATGCTTGGGCGTGCTCGGGCTGATTATTAACTGGCCGAGAACCCCCTATATTAAAGCTGCGTAGAGTATCTCCGCCTTGTGGTCTGCAGCAGTGTCCCTTGGCCATTTTCTTGAAGGGGTTATATATATATAGTTAGTTATGTAGGCCCCGATTGCCGCCACCCGTGATTGATTTACCTGTCGTTGCCATTCCCCATTGCTGGTATTAATAAATTCGACCCACGGGTCTTTCACCCACATATTGTGTCGAGTTTTATTGACAAAATTACTGAAGTTCAACTGTTAAGTGTTAAGTTATTACTTAGTTATGTTACAAGCAGACACTCAGGAGATGTAGGGCATTTAATCCCTTATGAGTGCAGGGTGATTAGCCTGGAGCGTAGCTAAGGGTTAAGGCCTGGTTGAGTGAGTGCTGCTGCAGTGTGTGTATTTGTTACAATGTTGCATTGTGTTGGGAGGGGTTTACCAACCTTATATATGGGATGTGCAGGGAGTCCACTTCCTCTTTGTTCCTGTGGATCCCTGGAAGCTCTTTCCCCACCCTCCTATCCCTGTTATGCATTGTGGATTTGCAAATGTTATTGTTAAAAGGCGGCAATCGTTTTTTGTTTAGTATCTCTATATGAGACTAGGTGTCTGAGGCAGTAATGGGGTTACTCGAACTACTTCCTTAAGTCCAAGGACGGTAACTTGAGCTCCCCAGTTACTGACATGCTGTTCGTCAAGGCTGGACCTACTGGTTTGGAGTTTCTAATGTTCGCACCCTACTCTGGCGGGTGGTCAGGATCCCGGCTGCAGGCTGGAAGGAGGTTTTGAATGATGGCCATTGCAGTCAGGGTGACGTCACAGGCTCGGTATGCTTTGGTGTGCTCGGGCTGATTATTAACGGGCCGAGAACCCCCTATATTAAAGCTGCGTAGAGTATCTCCGCCTTCTGGTCTGCAGCAGTGTCCCTTGGCCATTTTCTAGAAGGGGTTATATATATAGTTAGTTATGTAGGCCCCGAATTCCGCCACCTGTGATTGATTTACCTGTCGTTGCCAGTTCCCATTGCTGGTATTAATAAATACGACCCACGGGTCTTTCACACACATATTGTGTCAAGTTTTATTGACAAAATTACTGAAGTTCAACTGTTAAGTGTTAAGTTATTACTTAGTTATGTTACAAGCAGACACTCAGGAGATGTAGGGCATTTAATCCCTTAATAGTATAGGTGGGTAATATTGCAGAGTCAGTTATAGTATAGGTGAGTAATATTGCAGAGTCAGGTATAATATAGGTGGGTAATATTGCAGAGTCAGATATAGTATAGGTGGGTAATATTGCAGAGTCAGATATAGTATAGGTGGGTAATATTGCATAGTCAGATATAGTATAGGTGGGTAATATTGCAGAGTCAGGTATAGTATAGGTGGGTAATATTGCAGAGCCAGGTATAATATAGGTGGGTAATATTGCAGAGTCAGGTATAGTATAGGTGGGTAATATTGCAGAGCCAGGTATAATATAGGTGGGTAATATTGCAGAGCCAGGTATAGTATAGGTGGGTAATATTGCAGAGTCAGATATAATATAGTTGGGTAATATTGAAGAGTCAGGTAAAGTATAGGTGGGTAATATTGCAGAGTCAGGTATAGTATAGGTGAGTAATATTGCAGTGTCAGATATTGGAAGTGGAGGGCCCTCTACTGGGCCTGTAACAAAATTAAGGGATAACTGAGTTGAAGTCTGGAAGGTACTAGATGTTACATTGTTGCAAGTAGGGGGGGCGGGTGTTTCTGCTTACCTTTATAGGTCCTGACTGCAGTGAATCCAGCCCTCTTTTGTTCCTGGTTCCAGACTTCAAGGAAGAATTTTTCTGTGGAGATGGAGCATGCCAAGAGAAAGTCTGTGCCGCCAAAGCGCTACAGAGAAGTTGTGAAGGAGGTTCCAGGCATGAGGGGAGCTGCAAGAGAGAGCGGATCAGCATCAGAGGATGTGGTACCCCCCTCCCCTGTTCACAAAAACAAGTCAGCCCCCAGGGCCCAGGGCAGGCCTAACACGAGGGGGGAGCTGGGAGCCAGGGCCACTGCTGTGGGCTCTGGATCCCAGGGCCCTCCCTCAGTCCCTCATCCCATTCAAATTGCCTCCCCTAGTATTACTGTGCCCCCGGTCCCTGAACTGGTTGGTGGGCCTGGGCCTTCCTCCAGTCGGGAGGCTATGGGGCCTGAATTGCATACCCCTCCCAGGGGTCCCGTAGTGCATGCGGCTGTCTCCCCATCCCTTTACCCCCATCTAGATGATACGGATACACCTATCGGTCCCCCTCAGGGGGAGCGTGCGCTAACGGGCCAAGCTGCTGCCGGGCAGGTGTCATGGCAGCAGCTTACGGCCCTTCCGCCTGATGCCTTAGCCTCGGTCCTTACACTGGCCCAGGCGCTTGTGGGGAACTTGTCCCCGGGAGGCCTGGGCGGTGGAGCAGCGGTGCAGGCCGGAGAGCAGGGCGCCCACGTGGTCAGGGCTCTCCATGAGCCCGGGCGTGCGTCGGGCCGTAGCCCTGCCCCTTCCGGCGTCGCACGCATCCTCCCTGAGTGATGTCTCAGACAGGGAGGAGCGCGGGCGCTACAGTGAACGCGGCGAAGGAGCCAGGAGCAGGTCACCGCACGGAGCACACACTAGTGAGTTGGGGAGGCTCCGTGCGGGTGAAGGGACAACTGGGGCGCGTGCGAGAGGGAGATTTGGGGGTATGTGTGGCAAGGCACTGGGTAAAACGCCTGGAGGTAGGAGAGCTACTGCGTTAAGACAAAGGGGGAGAGGTGTTATTTCCGGTCGTGCTGCTCAGGCAAGATTGCTTACAGGGGTCCACAGGGGGATAACTGTGGCTAGGCAGGGGGATCCACCTAGTGATACTGAATATTTGGATGTGGCAGACACAGCTTCAGGGGGACACGTTGCCAGGGATAGTAATAGGCAGGTGACTTCAGGCCTAAGGCGGGCGGCTGCCAGTGAGAGTGTGAGTGGGCCACAGGGCCATATTGCCAGTGGTACTGAGGAGATCATCAGGAGGGCGGTTGCAGCTGCGCTTGGTGTCTGTCTGTCTGGGGAACAGGGTGGGAACCCCCCAGGGGTCCAGTCATCCACGCGGAGTACTCCCCAAAATGTCTTGTTTTCACAGGGTTTCCAAATGGATCCGGCAGTTCCAGCTATGGCATCTGCGTCACGGCAAGGGACGGTACCGCTTGCTGCTTCATCGCCAGCTACCATAGAGGACAGACATCAGCAGTCGCCTGCAGGAGCTGCGCCACCACTGGCCACCAGCGGTGAGTTTCTATTACACACATCTGCACATGTAGAGCTGGGTTCATCCTCTAGTGAGTCGGGATCTGAGAGTGAGGGTGATTTGGGCTTAGTGGGAAAGGGCCAGAAGGAGATGTTTAAGATGATAAAAAAGCTGGTTGCTGCGCAGGCGAAAGGGAAAGTCCATAGAGCTCAGAGTAGTCACATAGTTCCGTTAGCGCAGGAGCCCCCCCTTGGGTTCCTGGTCATGGGAGCGCCCCCTGTGTCTAGGAAAGTGGCGTCTCACGGGGACACATACCCATGTTTGGTGCACTCCCTATATGGTCACCTAAAATCTAAGGTGGTCAAAAAAATTCAAGATGGGCATTATGTCAACATTTTTGAATTGTCCCCCGAGTCTTGTAGGGCTAGAGAACGCGCGGCGGATGGCACAGGACCAAAGAAGGACCAGAGGCCAGAGACGTTCGAGGAGTGGCATAGTTGCTTTAGGGTACTGGCCACGTGTTATGTAGATAAGTGGCCCTCACAGGGGCATAACTTATCTAAATACGAAGATACCATTGACGTTATACGGGCTAGGTTTAAGGAAGGTGTGTGGCGGGAGTACGACATGGCCTTCCGCAGGAAAATGGTGGGTAACCCCCTCCTACACTTTGGTACTAAGGATATTGACCTTTGGTCAAAGCTGGGGTTGGAAGGGGGTGCGGGCAGCAAGGGGCTAATAGAGTGGCCCAGATGCAGAAGCGGCGTGGCAGAGAATGCTGGAAATTCCAGGATAAACAATGTGACAGAGGGGCTAGTTGTTCCTTTCGTCACATCTGCAAATTCTGTGGTGGACCCCATTCAGGGACGGATTGCAGCAAGCGGAAGGAATCCGGGAGTGACAAGCCGGCATCCAGAGGGGGCCCTGGGTACAAGGGCCTTAACCCCACTTAGATTAACAGCCATGGAGCCTTGGCTGGCTCATTACCCGGACCAAGAAGCTGCTCAGCTGCTTAGGTCTGGGTTGCGGGAGGGATTTAGGATCCTGGTGGGGGGTGATGTTGTGGGTTCGGTGGTTCACAGGAACCTTAAGTCGGCTTACGAATTCCCGGAAGTAGTGCGGGAAAAACTGAATAAAGAACTGGCTTTGGGCAGGGTAGCGGGCCCATTCGGGGCCCGGCCACTGCCTGACTTAGTGGTGTCCCCTTTGGGGGTAGTCCCCAAGAAGGACACTGGAAAGTTTCGGCTTATTCACCACTTGTCGTTCCCAAAAGGGGGGTCGGTGAATGATGCCATCGACCCGGACATGAGCTCGGTCCACTACCAGTCATTTGACGATGCTCTGGGGATTGTCAGGGGTAAGAGAGCTGGGGCTCTAATGGCGAAACTGGACATTGAGTCAGCTTTTCGTCTGCTGCCCCTGCACCCGTCAGCATTCAGGCTTATGGGTATGAAGGCGGATGGGGCTTTCTATGTGGACAAATATCTTCCCATGGGATGCTCGCTATCATGCGCCTTGTTCGAGTGTTTTAGTTCCTTTCTACACTGGGTGGTGCAGAGGGCATCTAGGGGTGGGGCCGTGGCCCACTACCTGGATGACTTCCTGCTGGTAGGTAGGGCGGATTCGGACGAATGCTCACGCATGATGGTCATCATGCAAGACATGATGGGTAGATTCGGGGTGCCTCTGGCAGAGGATAAGACACAGGGTCCCTGCCCGTTCCTTGGTATCGAAATAGATACTGAGGCTGCGGTTTGTAGGTTGCCACAGGACAAAGTCGGCCGCCTGTTGCAGGTGGTTTTGTCTGTGCGCAGTGCGGAATCGATTTCACTTAAGGAACTGCAGTCCTTGTTGGGTCTCCTTAATTTTGCTGGCAGGGCTATACCCATGGGAAGGGTATTCAACAGGAGGCTGGAGAGTCAACTGCAAGGCCCGAAGGGAAGGGGTTCCCGGGTTAGGGTGTCCGCGGAGATGAGCGAAGATCTCGGGGTATGGGAGGAATTTCTGATGAAATTTAACGGTGTCTGCATTTGGCAGGAGGGCCCTATGTCCAATCAATCGCTTCATCTATTTACTGATGCGGCGGGTGGTTTTGGGTATGGGGCTTATTTCAATGGCGAATGGAGCGCGGCTCCTTGGCCGGTGGATTGGGTTTCCGCTGGTTTGACCAGAAACCTAACGTTGTTGGAAATTTTCCCAATCATTGTGGCGGTCGAACTCTGGGGCCAGAGGCTGGCCAACCGGGCGGTGATTTTCTGGTCAGACAACATGAGCGTTGTCTTTGCCATAAACCGGCTATCTGCTTCTTCTCCCAGGGTGGTTACATACTTACGACACCTGGTGTTGCGTTGTTTGCAGTTGAACGTGCCGGGCGTTAGAAACATTGTAGCAGATGCTCTGTCCAGATTTCAATGGGATCAGTTTAGGAGGGTGGCGCGGGGGCCGCGAGAACCGGTCTAAATTGCCCTCCTTTTCTTTGGCAGATGGCGGGGGTTGGGAAAGTGTCCTCCCCCTGATAAGGGCGTCCTTGGCTCCCAAGATGTGGTGTGCATATGAGAAGCACTGGAGATCGTGGGTCTGCTTCGCCGGCCAACAGGGGTTTACCGTAATGGCGGCTACACAGGTACAGGTGCTTGACTGGCTTGCGGGGTTACATAGTCAGGGAGTATCTAGGCTGTCTGCTCAGAGCAGGCTTACGGCCGTGGCGTTCTTCAATAAGGCGTTCGGTATTGCGGATTTTTCCCGGTCATTTCTAGTGAAACAGGTAATGAAGGGTTGGGGGCGGATGTCCCCATGTGAAAAAGACCGCAGAGAACCAATTACACCTCTAAGATTGCGCGAACTGGTGGGTACGCTGCAGTCAGTGTGCTCATCCTTGTTCGAGGCGGCACTGTTTAGGGCGGCCTTCTCGTTTGCCCTGGCTGGGGCATTGAGGGTCAGCGAACTTGTGGCTGCGTCGAAGAGGGATACGTATGGTGGGATACAATGGGAGCATGTGCGGCCATCAGATGATGGGCTGCTGCTTCTAGTGCCTAGGTCCAAGACGGATCCGGAAGGCAAGGGAGCTTGGCTCATGCTAGGAAAAAACGAATTCCCTGAATGTTGCCCGGTTAGGAGTTTCAACGATTATTGCCAGCTTAGACCACAGGGTTTTCGTCAGTTATTCATTCATGAGGATGGGTCTGCGTTATCGTTGTTTCAATTTAAAAGGGTCCTGGCGAAGGCAGCGGCTGCTGCCGGGCTGGATCCGTTGAGAATTGGGTCCCATTCCTTTAGGATTGGGGCTGCCACTACCGCAGCGACCAGTGGTGTTTCTGAATCAGATATCAAGAAATTAGGGCGTTGGAAGTCAGGTCGTTTTAAAGCATATATACACCCTTTGGGGGGCGAACCCATGTAGGCTGGGTTTCGCAAGTTGATTAAAGGGGTCCTGATTTTGATGGTAGTTGGGTGTTTGGGATGCAACGGTTGGTCATGGTTTGCTCAGTCTTGTATCCTATGTTTTCAGGCATGAATGCCCCCGTGAAACGGGTGTGGATTGTGGGGCATTCCTTCGTGCACTGAGCGTCCATCAGGGCGTCGCAGCGGCCAGACGGGCAGCAATTGGGATTGGTGGCATCCAGAGCTAATGTGCGGTGGCTAGGGCGCAGGGGTTTAACTTGGGATGAGTTGCCCACCTTGCTCCAGGATGCACACAGGCGGTGGGGAAAGCCTCACATTATTGTGCTGCATTTGGGGGGGAACGACATGGGGTCCGTTCCTGTTTTGGAGTTGATTCGAAAGATGGCTTCTGACATATGCTGGATCTGTGCTTGGCTTCCTGAGGTACAGATTGGTTGGTCCAACGTAGTTGCACGACTGCGTTGGAGGTACATTGTAAATCAGAGGGCAGCGTATAACGTGAGGAAGAAGCTGAATAGGGAGATGGGGCGGTCGGTCACGGCGTTAGGTGGTTTTGCCATTAGGCATGACGAGTTGACGGCTGACAACAAGGCTCTCTATCGCCCTGATGGTGTTCACCTGACAGAGGTGGGCTTGGACATTTTTCTGGGGGAATATTAGGAAAGCATTGTTACTGGTTGTTTGAATGTATATGTTTTAAATTTAAGGTTGTATTGTTATAGAGTTAATATATACGGTAAGAGCTTGTAAGTTGTGGCGGCAAGAGGCGGTTGACTCTTGTGGCGGTCGGTCAGGGCCCAGAGAGCGGGCAGGGAGAGAGATGAGTGATGTCATGGGATGGGGGAGGTGACACTCACTAGGTGCCGACCTAGGGGTTCCTCCCCCCTACGAATCTTAGGCAAATACCTCTTTCAGCTTACAGCTCTCTCTCCCCGCCAATTGGGTGTGGCAATCGTGCCACACTGCACACACCGTGTTGGGCTCTGACCGTCTGCTAGTAGGGGTTAATTTTAGCTAGTTCATTGCCGCCACCAGCGAAGAACTGTTACAGTTCTCCTATTTGAAGTACTTTGGTTGCCTAGTTGGCATATTTACATAGGCCTAGTTTTAAAGGCTTATGTGTTAATAAATGTGACCATGACCGGTCTTTTGCCCATTTAACTGGTTGTCAAGTGTTTTTATTTCATGTAACTTATTGTTAAGTATAAGTATTTCATTTAAGTCATGTGGGTACAGGAAAGACGTAATAGGAGGTTTATCCCTTATGGAAGTGGAGGGCCCTCTACTGGGCCTGTAACAAAATTAAGGGATAACTGAGTTGAAGTCTGGAAGGTACTAGATGTTATATTGTTGCAAGTAGGGGGGCGGGTGTTTCTGCTTACCTTTATAGGTCCTGACTGCAGTGAATCCAGCCCTCTTTTGTTCCTGGTTCCAGACTTCAAGGAAGAATTTTTCCCGCCCACCCGACCCTGGATGAAGATGTGGCGGCTTAGGGTAATGTTGAGGGCTCACCCTGGCGTGGGTAGGTTTAATTGAACTAGCTCATTAAGACCAGGGGGTAATTTAGTCTTCCACCCTCTTGAAGCGTGTTTTACGACTTGTACCGGGGGGGTCGCCTTACTGGGCTGGTCCTATGTGCCCTAGCTGGCGGTCGGTCAGGGCCCAGAGAGCGGGCAGGGAGAGAGATGAGTGATGTCATGGGATGGGGGAGGTGACACTCACTAGGTGCCGACCTAGGGGTTCCTCCCCCCTACGAATCTTAGGCAAATACCTCTTTCAGCTTACAGCTCTCTCTCCCCGCCAATTGGGTGTGGCAATCGTGCCACACTGCACACACCGTGTAGGGCTCTGACCGTCTGCTAGTAGGGGTTAATTTTAGCTAGTTCATTGCCGAAACCAGCGAAGAACTGTTACAGTTCTCCTATTTGAAGTACTTTGGTTGCCTAGTTGGCATATTTACATAGGCCTAGTTTTAAAGGCTTATGTGTTAATAAATGTGACCGTGACCGGTCTTTTGCCCATTTAACTGGTTGTCAAGTATTTTTATTTCATGTAACTTATTGTTAAGTATAAGTATTTCATTTAAGTCATGTGGGTACAGGAAAGACGTAATAGGAGGTTTATTCCTTAAGTATAGGTGAGTAATATTGCAGCGTAATATATAATATAGGTGGGTAATATTGCAGTGTCAGATATAGTATAGGTGGGTAATATTGCAGAGTCAGATAAAATATAGGTGGGTAATATTGCAGAGCCAGATATAGTACAGGTGGGTAATATTTCAGAGTCAAGTAAAGTATAGGTGGGTAATATTGCAGAGCCAGGTATAGTATTGGTGGGTATGTTGCAGAGCCAGGTATAGTATAGGTGGATAATATTGCAGAGTCAGATATAGTATAGGTGGGTAATATTGCAGAGTCAGATATAGTATAGGTGGGTAATATTGCAGAGTCAGGTGTAGTATAGGTGGGTAATATTGCAGAGCCAGGTATAGTATAGGTGGGTAATATTGCAGAGTCAGATATAGTATAGGTGGGTAATATTGCAGAGTCAGATATAGTATAGGTGGGTAATATTGCAGAGTCAGGTGTAGTATAGGTGGGTATTATTGCAGAGCCACGTATAGTATAGGTGGGTAATATTGCAGAGTCAGATATAGTATAGGTGGGTAATATTGCAGAGTCAGATATAGTATAGGTGGATAATATTGCAGAGTCAGATATAGTATAGGTGGGTAATGTTGCATAGTCAGATATAGTATAGGTGGGTAATATTGCAGAGTCAGGTATGGTATAGGTGGGTAATATTGCAGAGTCAGGTATAGTATAGGTGGGTAATATTGCAGAGTCATATATAATATAGGTGGGTAATATTGCAGAATCAGATATAATATAGGTGGGTAATATTGCAGAGCCATATACAATATAGGTGGGTAATATTGCAGAGTCATATATAATATAGGTGGGTAATATTGCAGAGTCATATATAATATAGGTGGGTAATATTGCAGAGCCATATATAATATAGGTGGGTAATATTGCAGAGTCAGATATAAAATAGTTGGGTAATATTGCAGAGTCAGGTATAATATAGGTGGGTAATTTTGCAGAGCCAGATATAGTATAGGTGGGTAATATTGCAGAGTCAGATATAGTTTAGGTGGGTAATATTGCAGAGCCAGGTACAGTATAGGTGGGTAATATTGCAAAGTTAGGTATAGTATAGGTGGGTAATGTTACAGAGTCAGATATAGTATAGGTGGATAATATTGCAGAGTCAGATATAGTATAGGTGGGTAATATTGCAGAGTCAGATATAGTATAGATGGACAATATTGAAGAGACAGATGTAGTATAGGTGGGTAATATTGCAGACTCAGATATAGTATAGGTGGATAATATTGCAGAGTCATATATAGTATAGGTGGGTAATATTGCAGAGTCAGATATAATATAGTTGGGTAATATTGCAGAGTCAGGTAAAGTATAGGTGGGTAATATTGCAGAGAAAGGTATAGTATAGGTGGGTAATATTGCAGAGTCAGATATAGTATAGGTGAGTAATATTGCAGAGTCAGATATAATATAGGTGGGTAATATTGCAGAGCCAGATATAGTATAGGTGGGTAATATTTCAGAGTCAGGTAAAGTATAGGTGGGTAATATTGCAGAGCCAGGTAAGTATAGGTGGGTATGTTGCAGAGCCAGGTATAGTATAGGTGGATAATATTGCAGAGTCAGATATAGTATAGGTGGGTAATATTGCAGAGTCAGGTATAGTAGAGGTCGATAATATTGCAGAGTCAGATATAGTATAGGTGGGTAATGTTGCATAAACAGAAAAAAAATTTCCAACACCTCTGAGTGAAAAAATAAAGCCCAATAATCGAAAAAACAGTAAGGCTGATGAAATAAATGTTAAAACTTCACCTTTTATTGAAATTCCGTGAGTAAAAAGACAAAGGCACAGCACACAGACTAGACTACCGCTGACGCGTTTCCTGCCCTATTGGGCACTTCATCAGAGCTACCTAACAGGTGTGTAAGGACTCCTTAAAAACAGGATATGAGCCCTACACACCTGCTGCATAATTAATTATAACAACAAAAAATTGTATTGTGAAATAAACATCCGATCAAACGTGAAATATAATAATAAACATTATGCATAACAAATAAACTTGAAAATATCGATCATAAACAAAAAAATATATACATTATTACATACTAAGACATATGTTTTCATATAAAATTATATCATTTAGTAAGCACATTAAAAACGATAGTACAATTCTGCTTGTGGGCGATAACGATTCTTACTATAACTCAATACATGAATATCTGTCAAATACTTCCCAGTTTACTGTGGTTGGTATACACATATTGAGAACAATTGATATGAAAATATAAGAATATAAAGAGGGATTTGATATTCTAATAGACCTTAGTTAAAGCAGGATGTAAAATATATTCATGTATTGAGAAAAACACGGAGAGCAAAAGCAGTTACATGTGCCAACGTGTATTATATTATATAAAAGTCAAATGCCACAAAGTATAAACACATTGCAAAGACATAAAACTGCCTGCTCACCGTGAAACCAAACATGAATGATATATTACTATGCATTTGTATGATCTAGGCTATTTAGATCCATTATAAAATCCAGATCCTAGATGTATATATAGAAAAAAATAAATAAATGAATATTGAAACAATGAGGGCATTAAAAAAACAAGAAGATATAATACTAAGGATACATGATTCCATAATTTACGTATTATCAATAAACAATTTGATGTCACTTATTTTATTAATACCAAAAGGAGCACCAGTTTTCAAGGTATGTATCCAATAGACTTCTCGTTTACTGAGTGCTGCATATCTATTCCCACCTCTGGGTCCTAGTTTAACCACCTCAATCCCTTGAAATGTAAAACCAGCTGAACTAATTCCATGTGAAGCAAAGTGCTTAGCCACAGGGGTTTTAGGAATTTCTGCCTCCAGAGAAAGTAAGTGCTCTCTTATACGATCTTTGAGCATTCTTGATGTTAACCCTGTATATTGAAAATTACAGGACCTACAGGTCAAAAGATATATGACAAAAGTGGAAGTGCAAGAAATATGCTCTTTAATCTTGAATGTTTGACCTGTACAAGTAGAGGTAAAAGTATCCCCACATGTGACATATCCGCAACTCTTACAAGGTCTAACATTGCATTTATAGAAACCTGGTTTCGATGTTAACCAACTTGTCGACTGTATAGAATGTGAGCTCTTCTTGCTAAAATCCTTTCTAACCATATCACCTATGGTTTTAGCTTTGCGAGAGATAAAATTACATTTGCTAGAGATGTGTTTTAGATCTGAATCCCTATCTAGAATAGGTAATCTATTCCTAATAATATTACTGATGTTATCAAATTGTCTGCTGTAAGATGTAATAAAATTTACACCCTCTTTTATTCCGATATCTTTAACCTTATCTTTCAATAAACTATTTCTATCAAAGTTACTCACTTGTTCCGATATCTTCAACAAACTTTGTTCATCATAGCCTCTCTCTTTTAGTCTAACAGTCAGATCTGCTGCATGTTTCTTATAACTCTCTATATTGCTACAGTTCCTCCGTAATCTGATATATTGACCCTTTGGTATCCCCTTTTTTAAATGAAATGGATGGCAAGAGTCTGCTCTGAGGATAGTATTCCCCGAGATCTCTTTCCTAAAGACCTCAGTGACAATGCCCTCCGTACTGTGACTAAGTCTAACATCTAAAAATGGTATGCCATCCTTGGAATGACTAAATGTAAATTTTAGGTTAGCATCATTCTGATTTAAATATTCCACAAATTCATCTAGGGTTTTATTGTCTCCACTCCATAATAAAAGCATATCATCTATAAAACGTGTATAATAGGTGATATGCTTTTTAAAAGGATTTGCAACATTGAATAATTTTTTATCCTCAAATTCAGCTAAATAGAGATTAGCATACGACGGGGCAAATTTAGCCCCCATCGCAGTGCCTCTCTGCTGTAAAAAATACATGCCATCAAAAATAAAATAATTATGATGTAGCAAGAAACTGGTTACTTGTAACATAAAGTCAATTAGGCCTGTATCATAATTCGAGTATTTTAACAGCATAGCTTTCATAGCCAATAAGCCTTGATCATGTGGTATACATGAATACAAAGATACAGCGTCTATCGTTACAAAGTTACAATCTGTATCACATTTGCATTCATGTAGAGACCTGATCAGGTGTTTGGTGTCACGTAAGAAACCTGGCAAAGACTGGACAACTGGCTGTAATTGTGCATCCAACCATTCCCCCAACCTTATTATCTAAAGGTCTGGGCTTTTCACCAACACAAGACTTTAATCTTTTTGACACCATCATGGATTTGAACAAATTTGTCCGTAAGATAACATTAAAGAAACATTTTAGCAAGGACCCAACATTGGGTAATGATGAGAGTCCACCAGATCCTCCAGTAACTATGTCTTTGAATGAAAAATGTAATTTCTCAGAATTATGTGATATTGCTTCATTATGTGATCTTAATATGGATAATGAAAATGAGACAAATAAAACCAAACAACAGGTAGTTAAAAATTTAAAAAAAAGTACCTTTTATCCAGTAAATTCTCGTACAGACCTCATAGAGGTTTTTCATGCCATAGTGGAACAAGATTTAACAGAACTAGCTGAGAAGAATTTAAAAAGTAGTTCAAACAAACATAGAAACTTAAATAAGAAGGAATGGAATGCTTTAAAAAAAATAACCAATAATAAAGATCTAGTGGTAGTGGATTCTGATAAGGGAGGTTCAATTGTCGTTTTAAATAAGGAACAGTATCTTAAGGAAGCTATGAGACAGCTGAATGACACTGATACTTATAAAAAATTAACCTTTAATCCTACAGCTAAATTTCAAAGGGAACTTTCTTCTTTGTTAGATGATGGTAAAGAAAGAAATATTTTCACCAACAGTGTCTGTGATACATTATTTGTAGAACACCCTAGAATCCCAATTTTCAAGTTCCTACCAAAAGTACATAAAAGCTTAACCAATCCCCCAGGGAGACCTATTATATCTGCTATTGGCTCTCTGGGGGAGAGGTTGGGGGAATGGTTGGATGCACAATTACAGCCAGTTGTCCAGTCTTTGCCAGGTTTCTTACGTGACACCAAACACCTGATCAGGTCTCTACATGAATGCAAATGTGATACAGATTGTAACTTTGTAACGATAGACGCTGTATCTTTGTATTCATGTATACCACATGATCAAGGCTTATTGGCTATGAAAGCTATGCTGTCAAAATACTCGAATTATGATACAGGCCTAATTGACTTTATGTTACAAGTAACCAGTTTCTTGCTACATCATAATTATTTTATTTTTGATGGCATGTATTTTTTACAGCAGAGAGGCACTGCAATGGGGGCTAAATTTGCCCCGTCGTATGCTAATCTCTATTTAGCTGAATTTGAGGATAAAAAATTATTCAATGTTGCAAATCCTTTTAAAAAGCATATCACCTATTATACACGTTTTATAGATGATATGCTTTTATTATGGAGTGGAGACAATAAAACCCTAGATGAATTTGTGGAATATTTAAATCAGAATGATGCTAACCTAAAATTTACATTTAGTCATTCCAAGGATGGCATACCATTTTTAGATGTTAGACTTAGTCACAGTACGGAGGGCATTGTCACTGAGGTCTTTAGGAAAGAGATCTCGGGGAATACTATTCTCAGAGCAGACTCTTGCCATCCATTTCATTTAAAAAAGGGGATACCAAAGGGTCAATATATCAGATTACGGAGGAACTGTAGCAATATAGAGAGTTATAAGAAACATGCAGCAGATCTGACTGTTAGACTAAAAGAGAGAGGCTATGATGAACAAAGTTTGTTGAAGATATCGGAACAAGTGAGTAACTTTGATAGAAATAGTTTATTGAAAGATAAGGTTAAAGATATCGGAATAAAAGAGGGTGTAAATTTTATTACATCTTACAGCAGACAATTTGATAACATCAGTAATATTATTAGGAATAGATTACCTATTCTAGATAGGGATTCAGATCTAAAACACATCTCTAGCAAATGTAATTTTATCTCTCGCAAAGCTAAAACCATAGGTGATATGGTTAGAAAGGATTTTAGCAAGAAGAGCTCACATTCTATACAGTCGACAAGTTGGTTAACATCGAAACCAGGTTTCTATAAATGCAATGTTAGACCTTGTAAGAGTTGCGGATATGTCACATGTGGGGATACTTTTACCTCTACTTGTACAGGTCAAACATTCAAGATTAAAGAGCATATTTCTTGCACTTCCACTTTTGTCATATATCTTTTGACCTGTAGGTCCTGTAATTTTCAATATACAGGGTTAACATCAAGAATGCTCAAAGATCGTATAAGAGAGCACTTACTTTCTCTGGAGGCAGAAATTCCTAAAACCCCTGTGGCTAAGCCTTACTGTTTTTTCGATTATTGGGCTTTATTTTTTCACTCAGAGGTGTTGGAAAAATTTTTTCTGTTTACTCATTACTACAAACGAGGGCTTAGCAGGGGAGCCCTTCCCAACACCTGTGGAACAAGCCGGGATGCTGCTATGAACACAGGCAGTATCTGTGACTGCTGCAACAAATTGCACTACTGAAAGTGGATATAACAGTTCCGTTTTCCTGGATCTCATCTGACATCGGATATCATTCTCAGAATTAAGTGAGTTTGTTCCACGTTTTCATATTTGCTAGAATTATCTGGCTTAAGTTTTGTTTACAAAGATGAGTCTTGCGAATGTAAGGGGTTAACGGTTCTTGTATTCAATTGCCACAGTTCAACACAGGTTTACCATAATTGTTTCACAATTGGATAAAGCGATACATTGTTTTAGCTAGCACACATAGATACATTGTGCTGCTTACTTTACATCATTTTGTGCTTTTGATCCTCATACTGAATTGCACAGCCCGAGCTGTTTGTTTGCATTTCTGGTAATGTTGCATAGTCAGATATAGTATAGGTGGGTAATATTGCAGAGTCAGGTATGGTATAGGTGGGTAATATTGCAGAGTCAGGTATAGTATAGGTGGGTAATATTGCGGAGTCAGATATAGTTTAGGTGGGTAATATTGCAGAGTCAGATATAATATAGGTGGGTAATATTGCAGAATCAGATATAATATAGGTGGGTAATATTGCAGAGTCATATATAATATAGGTGGGTAATATTGCAGAGCCATATACAATATAGGTGGGTAATATTGCAGAGTCATATATAATATAGGTGGGTAATATTGCAGAGTCATATATAATATAGGTGGGTAATATTGCAGAGCCATATATAATATAGGTGGGTAATATTGCAGAGTCAGATATAAAATAGTTGGGTAATATTGCAGAGTCAGGTATAATATAGGTGGGTAATATTGCAGAGCCAGATATAATATAGGTGGATAATATTGCAGAGCCAGATATAGTATAGGTGGGTAATATTGCAGAGTCAGATATAGTTTAGGTGGGTAATATTGCAGAGCCAGGTACAGTATAGGTGGGTAATATTGCAGAGTTAGGTATAGTATAGGTGGGTAATGTTGCAGAGTCAGATATAGTATAGGTGGGTAATATTGCAGAGTCAGATATAGTATAGGTGGGTAATATTGCAGGGTCAGGTATGGTATAGGTGGGTAATATTGCAGAGTCAGGTATAGTATAGGTGGGTAATATTGCAGAGTCATATATAATATAGGTGGGTAATATTGCAGAGTCAGGTATAGAATAGGTGGGTAATATTGCAGAGTCAGATATAATATAGGTGGGTAATATTGCAGAGTCAGGTATAGTATGGGTGGGTAATATTGCAGAGTCAGATATAATATAGGTGGGTAATATTGCAGAGTCAGATATAGTATAGGTGGGTAATATTGCAGATCCAGGTATAGTATAGGTGGACAATATTGCAGAGACAGATATAGTATAGGTGGGTAATATTGCAGAGTCAGGTATAGTATAGGTGGATAATATTGCAGAGTCATATATAGTATAGGTGGGTAATATTGCAGAGTCAGATATAATATAGTTGGGTAATATTGCAGAGTCAGGTAAAGTATAGGTGGGTAATATTGCAGAGTCAGGTATAGTATAGGTGGGTAATATTGCAGAGTCAGATATAGTATAGGTGAGTAATATTGCAGAGTCAGATATAGTATAGGTGGGTAATATTGCAGAGTCAGATATAATATAGGTGAGTAATATTGCAGAGCCAGATATAGTATAGGTGGGTAATATTTCAGAGTCAGGTAAAGTATAGGTGGGTAATATTACAGAGCCAGGTATAGTATAGGTGGGTATGTTGCAGAGCCAGGTATAGTATAGGTGGATAATATTGCAGAGTCAGATATAGTATAGGTGGGTAATATTGCAGAGTCAGGTATAGTATAGGTGGATAATATTGCAGAGTCAGATATAGTATAGGTGGGTAATATTGCAGAGTTAGGTATAGTATAGGTGGGTAATGTTGCAGAGTCAGATATAGTATAGGTGGGTAATATTGCAGAGTCAGATATAGTATAGGTGGGTAATATTGCAGGGTCAGGTATGGTATAGGTGGGTAATATTGCAGAGTCAGGTATAGTATAGGTGGGTAATATTGCAGAGTCATATATAATATAGGTGGGTAATATTGCAGAGTCAGGTATAGAATAGGTGGGTAATATTGCAGAGTCAGATATAATATAGGTGGGTAATATTGCAGAGTCAGGTATAGTATGGGTGGGTAATATTGCAGAGTCAGATATAATATAGGTGGGTAATATTGCAGAGTCAGATATAGTATAGGTGGGTAATATTGCAGAGCCAGGTATAGTATAGGTGGACAATATTGCAGAGACAGATATAGTATAGGTGGGTAATATTGCAGAGTCAGGTATAGTATAGGTGGATAATATTGCAGAGTCATATATAGTATAGGTGGGTAATATTGCAGAGTCAGATATAATATAGTTGGGTAATATTGCAGAGTCAGGTAAAGTATAGGTGGGTAATATTGCAGAGTCAGGTATAGTATAGGTGGGTAATATTGCAGAGTCATATATAGTATAGGTGAGTAATATTGCAGAGTCAGATATAGTATAGGTGGGTAATATTGCAGAGTCAGATATAATATAGGTGAGTAATATTGCAGAGCCAGATATAGTATAGGTGGGTAATATTTCAGAGTCAGGTAAAGTATAGGTGGGTAATATTGCAGAGCCAGGTATAGTATAGGTGGGTATGTTGCAGAGCCAGGTATAGTATAGGTGGATAATATTGCAGAGTCAGATATAGTATAGGTGGGTAATATTGCAGAGTCAGGTATAGTATAGGTGGATAATATTGCAGAGTCAGATATAGTATAGGTGGGTAATATTGCATAGTCAGATATAGTATAGGTGGGTAATATTGCAGAGTCAGATATAGTATAGGTGGGTAATATTGCAGAGTCAGATATAATATAGGTGGGTAATATTGCAGAGTCAGGTATAGTATAGGTGGGAAATATTGCAGAGTCAGATATAGTTTAGGTGGATAATATTGCAGAGTCAGGTATAATATAGGTGGGTAATATTGCAGAATCAAATATAAATATTGCAGAGCCATAATAATATTGCAGAGTCATTATGCAGAGTCATATATAATATAGGTGGGTAATATTGCAGAGCCATATACAATATAGGTGGGTAATATTGCAGAGTCATATATAATATAGGTGGGTAATATTGCAGAGTCATATATAATATAGGTGGGTAATATTGCAGAGCCATATATAATATAGGTGGGTAATATTGCAGAGTCAGATATAAAATAGTTGGGTAATATTGCAGAGTCAGGTATAATATAGGTGGGTAATATTGCAGAGCCATATATAATATAGGTGGGTAATATTGCAGAGTCAGATATAAAATAGTTGGGTAATATTGCAGAGCCAGATATAATATAGGTGGATAATATTGCAGAGCCAGATATAGTATAGGTGGGTAATATTGCAGAGTCAGATATAGTTTAGGTGGGTAATATTGCAGAGCCAGGTACAGTATAGGTGGGTAATATTGCAGAGTTAGGTATAGTATAGGTGGGTAATGTTGCAGAGTCAGATATAGTATAGGTGGGTAATGTTGCAGAGTCAGATATAGTATAGGTGGGTAATATTGCAGAGTCAGATATAGTATAGGTGGGTAATATTGCAGAGCCAGGTATAGTATAGGTGGACAATATTGCAGAGACAGATATAGTATAGGTGGGTAATATTGCAGAGTCAGGTATAGTATAGGTGGATAATATTGCAGAGTCATATATAGTATAGGTGGGTAATATTGCAGAGTCAGATATAATATAGTTGGGTAATATTGCAGAGTCAGGTAAAGTATAGGTGGGTAATATTGCAGAGTCAGGTATAGTATAGGTGGGTAATATTGCAGAGTCAGATATAGTATAGGTGAGTAATATTGCAGAGTCAGATATAGTATAGGTGGGTAATATTGCAGAGTCAGATATAATATAGGTGGGTAATATTGCAGAGCCAGATATAGTATAGGTGGGTAATATTTCAGAGTCAGGTAAAGTATAGGTGGGTAATATTGCAGAGCCAGGTATAGTATAGGTGGGTATGTTGCAGAGCCAGGTATAGTATAGGTGGATAATATTGCAGAGTCAGATATAGTATAGGTGGGTAATATTGCAGAGTCAGGTATAGTATAGGTGGATAATATTGCAGAGTCAGATATAGTATAGGTGGGTAATATTGCATAGTCAGATATAGTATAGGTGGGTAATATTGCAGAGTCAGATATAGTATAGGTGGGTAATATTGCAGAGTCAGATATAATATAGGTGGGTAATATTGCAGAGTCAGGTATAGTATAGGTGGGTAATATTGCAGAGTCAGATATAGTTTAGGTGGGTAATATTGCAGAGTCAGGTATAATATAGGTGGGTAATATTGCAGAATCAGATATAAATATTGCAGAGCCATAATAATATTGCAGAGTCATTATGCAGAGTCATATATAATATAGGTGGGTAATATTGCAGAGCCATATACAATATAGGTGGGTAATATTGCAGAGTCATATATAATATAGGTGGGTAATATTGCAGAGTCATATATAATATAGGTGGGTAATATTGCAGAGCCATATATAATATAGGTGGGTAATATTGCAGAGTCATATATAATATAGGTGGGTAATATTGCAGAGTCATATATAATATAGGTGGGTAATATTGCAGAGCCATATATAATATAGGTGGGTAATATTGCAGAGTCAGGTATAATATAGGTGGGTAATATTGCAGAGCCAGATATAATATAGGTGGATAATATTGCAGAGCCAGATATAGTATAGGTGGGTAATATTGCAGAGTCAGATATAGTTTAGGTGGGTAATATTGCAGAGCCAGGTACAGTATATGTGGGTAATATTGCAGAGTTAGGTATAGTATAGGTGGGTAATGTTGCAGAGTCAGATATAGTATAGGTGGGTAATGTTGCAGAGTCAGATATAGTATAGGTGGGTAATATTGCAGAGTCAGGTATAGTATAGGTGGGTAATATTGCAGAGTCATATATAATATAGGTGGGTAATATTGCAGAGTCAGGTATAGTATAGGTGGGTAATATTGCAGAGTCAGATATAATATAGGTGGGTAATATTGCAGAGTCAGGTATAGTATGGGTGGGTAATATTGCAGAGTCAGATATAATATAGGTGGGTAATATTGCAGAGTCAGATATAGTATAGGTGGGTAATATTGCAGAGCCAGGTATAGTATAGGTGGACAATATTGCAGAGACAGATATAGTATAGGTGGGTAATAGTGCAGAGTCAGGTATAGTATAGGTGGATAATATTGCAGAGTCATATATAGTATAGGTGGGTAAAATTGCAAAGTCAGATATAATATAGTTGGGTAATATTGCAGAGTCAGGTAAAGTATAGGTGGGTAATATTGCAGAGTCAGGTATAGTATAGGTGGGTAATATAGCAGAGTCAGATATAGTATAGGTGAGTAATATTGCAGAGTCAGATATAGTATAGGTGGGTAATATTGCAGAGCCAGATATAGTATAGGTGGGTAATATTTCAGAGTCAGGTAAAGTATAGGTGGGTAATATTGCAGAGTCAGGTATAGTATAGGTGGGTATGTTGCAGAGCCAGGTATAGTATAGGTGGATAATATTGCAGAGTCAGATATAGTATAGGTGGGTAATATTGCAGAGTCAGGTATAGTATAGGTGGATAATATTGCAGAGTCAGATATAGTTTAGGTGGGTAATATTGCAGAGTCAGGTATAATATAGGTGGGTAATATTGCAGAATCAGATATAATATAGGTGGGTAATATTGCAGAATCATATATAATATAGGTGGGTAATATTGCAGAGCCATATACAATATAGGTGGGTAATATTTCAGAGTCATATATAATATAGGTGGGTAATATTGCAGAGTCATATATAATATAGGTGGGTAATATTGAAGAGCCATATATAATATAGGTGGGTAATATTGCAGAGTCAGATATAAAATAGTTGGGTAATATTGCAGAGTCAGGTATAATATAGGTGGGTAATATTGCAGAGCCAGATATAATATAGGTGGATAATATTGCAGAGCCAGATATAGTATAGGTGGGTAATATTGCAGAGTCAGATATAGTTTAGGTGGGTAATATTGCAGAGCCAGGTACAGTATAGGTGGGTAATATTGCAGAGTTAGGTATAGTATAGGTGGGTAATGTTGCAGAGTCAGATATAGTATAGGTGGGTAATGTTGCAGAGTCAGATATAGTATAGGTGTGTAATATTGCAGAGTCAGGTATGGTATAGGTGTGTAATATTGCAGAGTCAGGTATAGTATAGGTGGGCAATATTGCAGAGTCATATATAATATAGGTGGGTAATATTGCAAAATCAGATATAATATAGGTGGGTAATATTGCAGAGTCAGATATAGTATAGGTGGATAATATTGCAGAGTCAGATATAGTATAGGTGGGTAATATTGCAGAGTCAGATATAGTATAGGTGAGTAATATTGCAGAGTCAGATATAGTATAGGTGGGTAATATTGCAGTGTCAGATATAGTATAGGTGAGTAATATTGCAGCGTAATATATAATATAGGTGGGTAATATTGCAGAGTCAGATATAATATAGGTGGGTAATATTGCAGAGCCAGATATAGTATAGGTGGGTAATATTTCAGAGTCAGGTAAGTATAGGTGGGTAATATTGCAGAGCCAGGTATAGTATAGGTGGGTATGTTGCAGAGTCAGATATAGTATAGGTGGGTAATATTGCAGAGTCAGATAGAGTATAGGTGGGTAATATTGCAGAGTCAGGTATAGTATAGGTGGGTAATATTGCAGAGCCAGGTATAGTATAGTTGGGTAATTTTGCAGAGTCAGATATTGTATAGGTGGGTAATATTGCAGAGTCAGGTGTAGTATAGGTGGGTAATATTGCAGAGCCAGGTATAGTATAGGTGGGTAATATTGCAGAGTCAGATATAGTATTGGTGGGTAATATTGCAGAGTCAGATATAGTATAGGTGGATAATATTGCAGAGTCAGATATAGTATAGGTGGGTAATGTTGCATAGTCAGATATAGTATAGGTGGGTAATATTGCAGAGTCAGGTATGGTATAGGTGGGTAATATTGCAGAGTCAGGTATAGTATAGGTGGGTAATATTGCAGAGTCATATATAATATAGGTGGGTAATATTGCAGAGACATATATAATATAGGTGGGTAATATTGCAGAGCCCTATATAATATAGGTGGGTAATATTGCAGAGTCAGATATAAAATAGTTGGGTAATATTGCAAAGTCAGGTATAATATAGGTGGGTAATATTGTAGAGCCAGATATAGTATAGGTGGGTAATATTGCAGAGTCAGATATAGTTTAGGTGGGTAATATTGCAGAGCCAGGTACAGTATAGGTGGGTAATATTGCAGAGTTAGGTATAGTATAGGTGGGTAATGTTACAGAGTCAGATATAGTATAGGTGGATAATATTGCAGAGTCAGATATAGTATAGGTGGGTAATATTGCAGAGCCAGGTATAGTATAGGTGGACAATATTGTAGAGACAGATATAGTATAGGTGGGTAATATTGCAGAGTCAGGTATCGTATAGGTGGATAATATTGCAGAGTCATATATAGTATAGGTGGGTAATATTGCAGAGTCAGACATAATATAGTTGGGTAATATTGCAGATTCAGGTAAAGTATAGGTGGTTAATATTGCAGAGTCAGGTATAGTATAGGTGGGTAATATTGCAGAGTCAGATATAGTATAGATGAGTAATATTAAAGAGTCAGGTATAGTATAGGTGGGTAATATTGCAGAGTCATATATAATATAGGTGGGTAATATTGCAGAATCAGATATAATATAGGTGGGTAATATTGCAGAGCCATATACAATATAGGTGGGTAATATTGCAGAGTTATATATAATATAGGTGGGTAATATTGCAGAGACATATATAGCATAGGTGGGTAATATTACAGAGTCAGATATAATATAGTTGGGTAATATTGCAGAGTCATATATAGTATAGGTGGGTAATGTTGCATAGTCAGATATAGTATAGGTGGGTAATATTGCAGAGTCAGGTATGGTATAGGTGGGTAATATTGCAGAGTCAGGCATAGTATAGGTGGGTAATATTGCAGAGTCATATATAATATAGGTGGGTAATATTGCAGAATCAGATATAATATAGGTGGGTAATATTGCAGAGCCATATACAATATAGGTGGGTAATATTGCAGAGTCATATATAATATAGGTGGGTAATATTGCAGAGACATATATAATATAGGTGGGTAATATTGCAGAGCCATATATAATATAGGTGGGTAATATTGCAGAGTCAGATATAAAATAGTTGGGTAATATTGCAGAGTCAGGTATAATATAGGTGGGTAATATTGTAGAGCCAGATATAGTATAGGTGGGTAATATTGCAGAGTCAGATATAGTTTAGGTGGGTAATATTGCAGAGCCAGGTACAGTATAGGTGGGAAATATTGCAGAGTTAGGTATAGTATAGGTGGGTAATGTTACAGAGTCAGATATAGTATAGGTGGATAATATTGCAGAGTCAGATATAGTATAGAAGGGTAATATTGCATAGCCAGGTATAGTATAGGTGGACAATATTGTAGAGACAGATATAGTATAGGTGGGTAATATTGCAGAGTCAGGTATAGTATAGGTGGATAATATTGCAGAGTCATATATAGTATAGGTGGGTAATATTGCAGAGTCAGATATAATATAGTTGGGTAATATTGCAGAGTCAGGTAAAGTATAGGTGGTTAATATTGCAGAGTCAGGTATAGTATAGGTGGGTAATATTACAGAGTCAGATATAGTATAGGTGAGTAATATTAAAGAGTCAGATATAGTATAGGTGGGTAATATTGCAGAGTCAGATATAATATAGGTGGGTAATATTGCAGAGCCAGATATAGTATAGGTGGGTAATATTTCAGAGTCAGGTAAAGTATAGGTGGGTAATATTGCAGAGCCAGGTATAGTATATGTTGCAGAGCCAGGTATAGTATAGGTGGATAATATTGCAGAGTCAGATATAGTATAGGTGGGTAATATTGCAGAGTCAGGTATAGTATAGGTGGATAATATTGCAGAGTCAGATATAGTATAGGTGGGTAATGTTGCAGAATCAGATATAATATAGGTGGGTAATATTGCAGAGTCATATATAATATAGGTGGGTAATATGGCAGAGCCATATACAATATAGGTGTGTAATATTGCAGAGTCATATATAATATAGGTGGGTAATATTGCAGAGTCATATATAATATAGGTGGGTAATAATGCAGAGCCATATATAATATAGGTGGGTAATATTGCAGAGTCAGATATAAAATAGTTGGGTAATATTGCAGAGTCAGGTATAATATAGGTGGGTAATATTGCAGAGCCAGATATAGTATAGGTGGGTAATATTGCAGAGTCGGATATAGTTTAGGTGGGTAATATTGCAGAGCCAGGTACAGTATAGGTGGGTAATATTGCAGAGTTAGGTATAGTATAGGTGGGTAATGTTGCAGAGTCAGATATAGTATAGGTGGGTAATGTTGCAGAGTCAGATATAGTATAGGTGGGTAATATTGCAGAGTCAGGTATGGTATAGGTGGGTAATATTGCAGAGTCAGGTATAGTATAGGTGGGCAATATTGCAGAGTCATATATAATATAGGTGGGTAATTGTGCAAAATCAGATATAATATAGGTGGGTAATATTACAGAGTCATATATAATATAGGTGGGTAATATTGCAGAGCCATATATAATATAGGTGGGTAATATTGCAGAGTCAGATATAATATAGTTGGGTAATATTGCAGAGTCAGGTATAATATAGGTGGGTAATATTGCAGAGCCAGATATAATATAGGTGGATAATATTGCAGAGCCAGATAAAGTATAGGTGGGTAATATTGAAGAGTCAGATATAGTTTAGGTGGGTAATATTGCAGAGCCAAGTACAGTATAGGTGGGTAATATTGCAGAGTCAGGTATAGTATAGGTGGGTAATATTGCAGAGTCAGGTATAGTATAGGTGGGTAATATTGCAGAGCCAGGAATGGTATAGGTGGGTAATATTGCAGAGTCAGATATAGTATAGGTGGGTAATATTGCAGAGTCAGGTATAGTATAGGTGGGTAATATTGCAGAGTCAGGTATAGTATAGGTGGGTAATATTGCAGAGTCAGATATAATATAGTTGGGTAATATTGCCAAGCCAGGTACAGTATAGTTGGGTAATATTGTAGAGTCAGATATAATATAGGTAGGTAATATTGCAGAGTCAGATATAGTATTGGTGGGTAATATTGCAGATTCATATATAGTATATGTGGGTAATATTGCAGAGTCAGATACAGTATAGGTGGTAATATTGTAGAGTCAGATATAGTTTAGGTGGTTAATATTGCAGAGTCAGATATAGTTTAGGTGGGTAATATTGCAGAGTCAGATATAGTTTAGGTGGGTAATATTGCAGAGTCAGATATATTATAGGTGGGTTATATTGCAGAGTCAGATATAGTATAAGTGTGTAATATTGCAGACTCAGATATAGTATAGGTGAGTAATATTGCAGAGTCAGGTATAATATAGGTGGGTAATATTGCAGAGCCAGATACAGTATAGGTGGGTAATATTGCAGAGTCAGATATAATATAGGTAAGAAATATCGCAGAGTCAGATATAGTATAGGTGGGTAATATTGCAGAGTCAGATATAATATAAGTGGTTAATATTGCAGAGCCAGATATATTATAGGTTTGTAATATTGCAGAGTCAAATATAATATAGGTGGGTAATATTGCAGAGTCAGATATAATATAGTTGGGTAATATTGCAGAGTCAGGTATAGTATAGGTGGGTAATATTGCAGAGTCAGATATAGTATAGGTGGGTAATATTGCAGAGTCAGATATAGTATAGGTGGGTAATATTGCAGAGTCAGATATAGTATAAGGTGGGTAATATTGCATAGTCAGGTATAGAATAGGTGGGTAATATTGCAGAGACATATATAATATAGGTGGGTAATATTGCAGAGCCATATATAATATAGGTGGGTAATATTGCAGAGTCAGATATAAAATAGTTGGGTAATATTGCAGAGTCAGGTATAATATAGGTGGGTAATATTGTAGAGCCAGATATAGTATAGGTGGGTAATATTGCAGAGTCAGATATAGTTTAGGTGGGTAATATTGCAGAGCCAGGTACAGTATAGGTGGGAAATATTGCAGAGTTAGGTATAGTATAGGTGGGTAATGTTACAGAGTCAGATATAGTATAGGTGGATAATATTGCAGAGTCAGATATAGTATAGAAGGGTAATATTGCATAGCCAGGTATAGTATAGGTGGACAATATTGTAGAGACAGATATAGTATAGGTGGGTAATATTGCAGAGTCAGGTATAGTATAGGTGGATAATATTGCAGAGTCATATATAGTATAGGTGGGTAATATTGCAGAGTCAGATATAATATAGTTGGGTAATATTGCAGAGTCAGGTAAAGTATAGGTGGTTAATATTGCAGAGTCAGGTATAGTATAGGTGGGTAATATTGCAGAGTCAGATATAGTATAGGTGAGTAATATTAAAGAGTCAGATATAGTATAGGTGGGTAATATTGCAGAGTCAGATATAATATAGGTGGGTAATATTGCAGAGCCAGATATAGTATAGGTGGGTAATATTTCAGAGTCAGGTAAAGTATAGGTGGGTAATATTGCAGAGCCAGGTATAGTATATGTTGCAGAGCCAGGTATAGTATAGGTGGATAATATTGCAGAGTCAGATATAGTATAGGTGGGTAATATTGCAGAGTCAGGTATAGTATAGGTGGATAATATTGCAGAGTCAGATATAGTATAGGTGGGTAATGTTGCAGAATCAGATATAATATAGGTGGGTAATATTGCAGAGTCATATATAATATAGGTGGGTAATATGGCAGAGCCATATACAATATAGGTTTGTAATATTGCAGAGTCATATATAATATAGGTGGGTAATATTGCAGAGTCATATATAATATAGGTGGGTAATAATGCAGAGCCATATATAATATAGGTGGGTAATATTGCAGAGTCAGATATAAAATAGTTGGGTAATATTGCAGAGTCAGGTATAATATAGGTGGGTAATATTGCAGAGCCAGATATAGTATAGGTGGGTAATATTGCAGAGTCGGATATAGTTTAGGTGGGTAATATTGCAGAGCCAGGTACAGTATAGGTGGGTAATATTGCAGAGTTAGGTATAGTATAGGTGGGTAATGTTGCAGAGTCAGATATAGTATAGGTGGGTAATGTTGCAGAGTCAGATATAGTATAGGTGGGTAATATTGCAGAGTCAGGTATAGTATAGGTGGGCAATATTGCAGAGTCATATATAATATAGGTGGGTAATTGTGCAAAATCAGATATAATATAGGTGGGTAATATTACAGAGTCATATATAATATAGGTGGGTAATATTGCAGAGTCATATATAGTATAGGTGGGTAATATTGCAGAGTCAGATATAATATAGTTGGGTAATATTGCAGAGTCAGGTAAAGTATAGGTGGTTAATATTGCAGAGTCAGGTATAGTATAGGTGGGTAATATTGCAGAGTCAGATATAGTATAGGTGAGTAATATTAAAGAGTCAGATATAGTATAGGTGGGTAATATTGCAGAGTCAGATATAATATAGGTGGGTAATATTGCAGAGCCAGATATAGTATAGGTGGGTAATATTTCAGAGTCAGGTAAAGTATAGGTGGGTAATATTGCAGAGCCAGGTATAGTATATGTTGCAGAGCCAGGTATAGTATAGGTGGATAATATTGCAGAGTCAGATATAGTATAGGTGGGTAATATTGCAGAGTCAGGTATAGTATAGGTGGATAATATTGCAGAGTCAGATATAGTATAGGTGGGTAATGTTGCAGAATCAGATATAATATAGGTGGGTAATATTGCAGAGTCATATATAATATAGGTGGGTAATATGGCAGAGCCATATACAATATAGGTGTGTAATATTGCAGAGTCATATATAATATAGGTGGGTAATATTGCAGAGTCATATATAATATAGGTGGGTAATAATGCAGAGCCATATATAATATAGGTGGGTAATATTGCAGAGTCAGATATAAAATAGTTGGGTAATATTGCAGAGTCAGGTATAATATAGGTGGGTAATATTGCAGAGCCAGATATAGTATAGGTGGGTAATATTGCAGAGTCAGATATAGTTTAGGTGGGTAATATTGCAGAGCCAGGTACAGTATAGGTGGGTAATATTGCAGAGTTAGGTATAGTATAGGTGGGTAATGTTGCAGAGTCAGATATAGTATAGGTGGGTAATGTTGCAGAGTCAGATATAGTATAGGTGGGTAATATTGCAGAGTCAGGTATGGTATAGGTGGGTAATATTGCAGAGTCAGGTATAGTATAGGTGGGCAATATTGCAGAGTCATATATAATATAGGTGGGTAATTGTGCAAAATCAGATATAATATAGGTGGGTAATATTACAGAGTCATATATAATATAGGTGGGTAATATTGCAGAGCCATATATAATATAGGTGGGTAATATTGCAGAGTCAGATATAATATAGTTGGGTAATATTGCAGAGTCAGGTATAATATAGGTGGGTAATATTGCAGAGCCAGATATAATATAGGTGGATAATATTGCAGAGCCAGATAAAGTATAGGTGGGTAATATTGAAGAGTCAGATATAGTTTAGGTGGGTAATATTGCAGAGCCAAGTACAGTATAGGTGGGTAATATTGCAGAGTCAGGTATAGTATAGGTGGGTAATATTGCAGAGTCAGGTATAGTATAGGTGGGTAATATTGCAGAGCCAGGAATGGTATAGGTGGGTAATATTGCAGAGTCAGATATAGTATAGGTGGGTAATATTGCAGAGTCAGGTATAGTATAGGTGGGTAATATTGCAGAGTCAGGTATAGTATAGGTGGGTAATATTGCAGAGTCAGATATAATATAGTTGGGTAATATTGCCAAGCCAGGTACAGTATAGTTGGGTAATATTGTAGAGTCAGATATAATATAGGTGGGTAATATTGCAGAGTCAGATATAGTATTGGTGGGTAATATTGCAGATTCATATATAGTATATGTGGGTAATATTGCAGAGTCAGATACAGTATAGGTGGTAATATTGTAGAGTCAGATATAGTTTAGGTGGTTAATATTGCAGAGTCAGATATAGTTTAGGTGGGTAATATTGCAGAGTCAGATATAGTTTAGGTGGGTAATATTGCAGAGTCAGATATATTATAGGTGGGTTATATTGCAGAGTCAGATATAGTATAAGTGTGTAATATTGCAGACTCAGATATAGTATAGGTGAGTAATATTGCAGAGTCAGGTATAATATAGGTGGGTAATATTGCAGAGCCAGATACAGTATAGGTGGGTAATATTGCAGAGTCAGATATAATATAGGTAAGAAATATCGCAGAGTCAGATATAGTATAGGTGGGTAATATTGCAGAGTCAGATATAATATAAGTGGTTAATATTGCAGAGCCAGATATATTATAGGTTTGTAATATTGCAGAGTCAAATATAATATAGGTGGGTAATATTGCAGAGTCAGATATAATATAGTTGGGTAATATTGCAGAGTCAGGTATAGTATAGGTGGGTAATATTGCAGAGTCAGATATAGTATAGGTGGGTAATATTGCAGAGTCAGATATAGTATAGGTGGGTAATATTGCAGAGTCAGATATAGTATAAGGTGGGTAATATTGCATAGTCAGGTATAGAATAGGTGGGTAATATTGCAGAGTCAGGTATAGTATAGGTGGGTAATATTGCAGAGCCATATATATTATAGGTGGGTAATATAGCAGAGTCAGATATAATATAGTTGGGTAATATTGCAGAGTCAGGTATAATATAGGTGGGTAATATTGCAGAGCCAGATATAATATAGGTGGATAATATTGCAGAGCCAGATATAGTATAGGTGGGTAATATTGTAGAGTCAGATATAGTTTAGGTGGGTAATATTGCAGAGCCAGGAACAGTATAGGTGGGTAATATTGCAGAGTCAGGTATAGTATAGGAGGGTAATATTGCAGAGTTAGGTATAATATAGGTGGGTAATATTGCAGAGCCAGGAATGGTATAGGTGGGTAATATTGCAGAATCAGGTATAGTATGGGTAGGTAGTATTGCAGAGTCAGGTATTGTACAGGTGGGTAATATTGCAGAGTCAGATATAGTATAGGTGGGTAATATTGCAGATTCATATATAGTATAGGTGGGTAATATTGCAGATTCAGATACAGTATAGCTGGTAATATTGCAGAGTCAGATATAGTTTAGGTGGTTAATATTGCAGAGTCAGATATAGTTTAGGTGGGTAATATTTCAGAGTCAGATAAAATATAGGTGGGTAATATTGCAGAGTCAGATATAGTATTGGTGGGTAATATTGCAGAGTCAGATATAGTATAGGTGAGTAATATTGCAGAGTCAGGTATAATATAGGTGGGTAATATTGCAGAGCCAGATACAGTATAGGTGGGTAATATTGCAGAGTCAGATACAATATAGGTGGTTAATATTGCAGAGCCAGATATAATATAGGTGGGAAATATTGCAGAGTCAGATATAGTATAGGTGGGTAATATTGCAGAGTCAGATATAATATAGGTGGGTAATATTGCAGAGTCAGATATAGTATAGGTGGGTAATATTGCAGAGTCAGGTATAGTATAGGTGGGTAATATTGCAGAGTCAGATATAGTATAGGTGGGTAATATTGCAGAGTCAGATATAGTATAGGTGTGTAATATTGCATAGTCAGGTATAGTATAGGTGGGTAAAATTGCAGAGTCAGGTATAGTATAGGTGGGTAATATTGCAGAGCCATATATAATATAGGTGGGTAATATTGTAGATTCAGATATAATATAGTTGGGTAATATTGCAGAGTCAGGTATAATATAGGTGGGTAATATTGCAGAGCCAGATATAATATAGGTGGATACAATTGCAGAGCCAGATATAGTATAGGTGGGTAATATTGCAGAGTCAGATATAGTTTAGGTGGGTAATATTGCAGAGACAGGTATAGTATAGGTGGGTAATATTGCAGAGTCAGGTATAGTTTAGGTGGGTAATATTGCAGAGACAGGTATAGTATAGGTGGGTAATATTGCAGAGTCAGGTATAGTATAGGTGGGTAATATTGCAGAGTTAGATATAATATAGGTGGGTAATATTGCAGAGCCAGGTATGGTATAGGTGGGTAATATTGCAGAGCCAGGTACAGTATGGGTGGGTAATATTGCAGAGCCAGATATAGTATAGGTGGGTAATATTGCAGAATCAGGTATAGTATAGGTGGGTAATATTGCAGAGTCAGGTATAGTATAGGTTGGTAATATTGCAGAGCCAGGTATAGTATAGGTGGGTAATATTGCAGAGTCAGGTATAGTATAGTTGGGTAATATTGCAGAGCCAGGTATAGCACAGGTGGGTAATATTGCAGAGTCAGGTATAGTATAGGTGGGTAATATTTCAGAGTCAGGTATAGCACAGGTGGGTAATATTGCAGAGCCAGGTATAGTATAGGTGGGTAATATTTCAGAGCCAGGTATAGCACAGGTGAGTAATATTGCAAAGCCAGGTATAGCACAGGTGGGTAATATTGCAGAGTCAGGTATAGCACAGGTGGGTAATATTGCAGAGCAAGGAGTAATATTATAGCACAGGTGGGTAATATTGCAGAGCCAGGTATAGCACAGGTGGGTAATTTTGCAGAGCCAGGTATAGCACAGGTGGGTAATATTGCAGAGCCAGGTATAGTATAGGTGGGTAATATTGCAGAGTTAGATATAATATAGGTGGGTAATATTGCAGAGCCAGGTATGGTATAGGTGGGTAATATTGCAGAGCCAGGTACAGTATGGGTGGGTAATATTGCAGAGCCAGATATAGTATAGGTGGGTAATATTGCAGAATCAGGTATAGTATAGGTGGGTAATATTGCAGAGTCAGGTATAGTATAGGTTGGTAATATTGCAGAGCCAGGTATAGTATAGGTGGGTAATATTGCAAAGTCAGGTATAGTATAGTTGGGTAATATTGCAGAGCCAGGTATAGCACAGGTGGGTAATATTGCAGAGTCAGGTATAGTATAGGTGGGTAATATTTCAGAGTCAGGTATAGCACAGGTGGGTAATATTGCAGAGCCAGGTATAGTATAGGTGGGTAATATTTCAGAGCCAGGTATAGCACAGGTGAGTAATATTGCAAAGCCAGGTATAGCACAGGTGGGTAATATTGCAGAGTCAGGTATAGCACAGGTGGGTAATATTGCAGAGCAAGGAGTAATATTATAGCACAGGTGGGTAATATTGCAGAGCCAGGTATAGCACAGGTGGGTAATTTTGCAGAGCCAGGTATAGCACAGGTGGGTAATATTGCAGAGCCAGGTATAGTATAGGTGGTTAATATTGTAGAGCAAGAAGCATCACTATAGTGTAGGTGGGTAAGATTGCAGAGCAAGCAGTAATATTATAGCAAAGGTGGTTAATATTGCAGAGCCAGGTATAGTATAGGTGGATAATATTGCAGAGCCAGGTATAGTATAGGTGGGTAATATTGCAGAGCCAGGTATAGTATAGGTGGGTAATATTGCAGAGCCAGGTATAGTGTAGGTGGGTAATATTTCAGAGTCAGTTATAGCACAGATGGGTAATTTTGCAGAGCCAGGTATAGCACAGATGGGTAATTTTGCAGAGCCAGGTATAGCACAGATGGGTAATATTGCAGAGTCAGGTATAGCACAGGTGGGTAATATTGCAGAGTCAGGTATAGCACAGGTGTGTAATTTTGCAGAGCCAGGTATAGCACAGGTGGGTAATATTGCAGAGTCAGGTATAGCACAGGTGGGTAATTTTGCAGAGCCAGGTATAGCACAGGTGGGTAATATTTCAGAGTCAGTTATAGCACAGATGGGTAATTTTGCAGAGCCAGGTATAGCACAGGTGGGTAATATTGCACCTATATTGTTATACATTTTCCTCTGCTTTTTTAACTTCTGTAATCTCTCTGCCCCTTTAATCATTCCTCACCTTACTTTTGCACAGCACCTCAGCAATCAGTAAATATCAGCTACACCTTGTTAAGTTGTGAGGATATTGGCTCTCAGTGATTGCTCTCACATCTCATCTGGTTATTAGTTACTAAGATTTACCTTTACTACCTGCTGTGTTCTGGAAGTGGCTCACTGGCGTTGTTGTTTATTTATTTTTGTGCATTATAGAACTTTCAGGTAAATCCGTTACTATTTTACTCCTGTGATTCACGTATTACCGTACTCGCAGCTCATCAGCCGATCATCTCCGGTAGTCGTTTGCCATGCGCTTCTGCTTCAACCAGTGGTAACTATATTCCTGTGCTAATCTCATGTATCACTGTAGTATAGGTGGGTAATATTGCAGTGTAAGGAGTATCACTATAGTACAGGTTGGTAATATCGCAGAGCAAGGAGTATAACTATTGTACAGGTTAGTAAGATTGCAGAGCAAGGAGTATCACTATAGTATAGGTTGGTAATATTGCAGAGCAAGGAGTATCACTATAGTACATGAAAACAACATAGAAAAGGAAGTGGGGATTTCACAATAAGAAATTCCCAAAAGTCTAGGTAAATCCAGCACGACTGTAAAATTGAATAAAAGCGCTACAAAAAGCTTGTATGTCAAAAACAATATAAATATTTATTAACCAAATGCACAATACACACATTCACATTCATACAGTGGATCCCACACAAAGCAGTGTTATAAGGTACTGGCCAAAAAGTTATTATCTGGTGCACCAGGGGAAATAGACCAAAAACAGTCCGTTTAGAACTTGCAGGTATTTGTAATCCAATAAGTGCAGCGTTAATGCAAGAAATGGATGCAGTTATACAGTCCCCGGTGTATAAAGACCAGTTACTTCAATAGAGCAATAGAAACACGCGTCTTTATTCACAGGTGCTGTATTCTTTTTAGGACAGTAATATTCGGTGTACAGATGCGTATAACATATTCTACCTGTATTTGTTCACGCGGTCGCTCCTCCTAGCTGCCTTGTTCATGGAGTGTCCAGACATCAGGGGTAAGTCACGATGAGCAGGGGATCTGCTGTAAGGGCTGCCAAGAATACAGCACCTGTGAATAAAGACGCGTGTTTCTATTGCTCCTCCTATGCTATGCCTCTTAAGCACCTATCGACTCAGTAACTCTCGGGGTTCAAGTCTGAAGTAACTGGTCTTTATACACCGGGGACTGTATAACTGCATCCATTTCTTGCATTAACGCTGCACTTATTGGATTACAAATACCTGCAAGTTCTAAACGGACTGTTTTTGGTCTATTTCCCCTGGTGCACCAGATAATAACTTTTTGGCCAGTACCTTATAACACTGCTTTGTGTGGGATCCACTGTATGAATGTGAATGTGTGTATTGTGCATTTGGTTAATAAATATTTATATTGTTTTTGACATACAAGCTTTTTGTAGTGCTTTTATTCAATTTTACAGTCGTGCTGGATTTACCTAGACTTTTGGGAATTTCTTATTGTGAAATCCCCACTTCCTTTTCTATGTTGTTTTCATATGCATCTTTCTAGGAAGCACCTGTTCTTTAGCTAATTACTGATTAGTGTGCAACTCTCACTTTTTGTGTTTCTTTTGATCACTATAGTACAGGTTGGTAATATTGCAGAGCAAGGAGTATCACTATAGTACAGGTTGGTAATATTGCAGAGCAAGGAGTATCACTATAGTACAGGTTGGTAATATTGAAGAGTAAGGAGTATCACTATAGTACAGGTTGGTAATATTGCAGAGCAAGGAGTATCACTATAGTACAGGTTGGTAATATTGCAGAGCAAGGAGTATCACTATTGTACAGGTTGGTAATATTGCAGAGCAAGGAGTATCACTATTGTACAGGTTGGTAATATTGCAGAGCAAGGAGTATCACTATAGTAAAGGTGGGTAATATTGCAGAGCAAGGAGTATCACTATTGTACAGGTGGGTAATATTGCAGAGCAAGGAGTATCACTATAGTATAGGTTGGTAATATTGCAGAGTAAGGAGTATCACTATAGTACAGGTTGGTAATATTGCAGAGCAAGGAGTAGCACTATAGTATAGGTTGGTAATATTGCAGAGCAAGGAGTAGCACTATAGTATAGGTTGGTAATATTGCAGAGCAAGGAGTAGCACTATAGTGTAGGTTGGTAATATTGCAGAGCAAGGAGTAGCACTATAGTGTAGGTTGGTAATATTGCAGAGCAAGGAGTAGCACTATAGTGTAGGTTGGTAATATTGCAGAGCAAGGAGTAGCACTATAGTGTAGGTGGGTAATATTGCAGAGCAAGGAGTATCACTATAGTATAGGTTGGTAATATTGCAGAGTAAGGAGTATCACTATAGTACAGGTTGGTAATATTGAAGAGTAAGGAGTAGCACTATAGTATAGGTTGGTAATATTGCAGAGTAAGGAGTATCACTATAGTACAGGTTGGTAATATTGAAGAGTAAGGAGTAGCACTATAGTGTAGGTTGGTAATATTGCAGAGTAAGGAGTAGCACTATAGTGTAGGTTGGTAATATTGCAGAGCAAGGAGTATCACTATAGTACAGGTTGGTAATATTGAAGAGTAAGGAGTAGCACTATAGTATAGGTTGGTAATATTGCAGAGTAAGGAGTATCACTATAGTACAGGTTGGTAATATTGAAGAGTAAGGAGTAGCACTATAGTGTAGGTTGGTAATATTGCAGAGTAAGGAGTAGCACTATAGTGTAGGTTGGTAATATTGCAGAGCAAGGAGTATCACTATAGTACAGGTTGGTAATATTGAAGAGTAAGGAGTAGCACTATAGTATAGGTTGGTAATATTGCAGAGCAAGGAGTATCACTATTGTACAGGTTGGTAATATTGAAGAGTAAGGAGTAGCACTATAGTACAGGTTGGTAATATTGAAGAGTAAGGAGTATCACTATAGTATAGGTTGGTAATATTGCAGAGCAAGGAGTATCACTATAGTACAGGTTGGTAATATTGAAGAGTAAGGAGTATCACTATAGTACAGGTTGGTAATATTGAAGAGTAAGGAGTAGCACTATAGTGTAGGTTGGTAATATTGCAGAGTAAGGAGTAGCACTATAGTGTAGGTGGGTAATATCTAAGAACATGGAATAAATGAAATGCTGCAATAAATATGCAGTAGAAAAATATTGTAACAAGATTGTTCTGCAAAAATTATATTTTATGAAAATTTTTTAAATTTGTATTGAAATTTTTAAGGAACATTATTAACTGTGCACCATAGAAATGGTAATAAAACTTCACTGCACATAAAAAATGCTATAAATGTTTTGTAATAGGAAATTCAAAATGTATTTTTCACATTCTTAATCAAGTTTTCCCTCCTCTGCTAGTGGCTGAACTGTTGCTGAAAATTCTCCTCCAGTTATGGCATATTCTTGTCAGGGTTACATCTGTGCTGTTACTGGCTTTTTGTCAGCTGTACCTCTCACTTCAGTATAGCTCACATAACAGAGAGCGGCAGGGTTATATCTGTGCTGTTACTGGCTTTTTGTCAGCTGTACCTCTCACTTCAGTATAGCTCACATAACAGAGAGCGGCAGGGTTACATCTGTGCTGTTACTGGCTTTTTGTCAGCTGTACCTCTCACTTCAGTTTAGCTCACATAACAGAGAGCGGCAGGGTTACATCTGTGCTGTTACTGGCTTTTTGTCAGCTGTACCTCTCACTTCAGTTTAGCTCACATAACAGAGAGCGGCAGGGGTTACATTGTGCTGTTACTGGCTTTTTGTCAGCTGTACCTCTCACTTCAGTTTAGCTCACATAACAGAGAGCGGCAGGGTTACATCTGTGCTGTTACTGGCTTTTTGTCAGCTGTACCTCTCACTTCAGTTTAGCTCACATAACAGAGAGCGGCAGGGTTATATCTGTGCTGTTACTGGCTTTTTGTCAGCTGTACCTCTCACTTCAGTTTAGCTCACATAACAGAGAGCGGCAGGGTTACATCTGTACTATTACTGGCTTTTTGTCAGCTGTACCTCTCACTTCAGTATAGCTCACATAACAGAGAGCGGCAGGGTTATATCTGTGCTGTTACTGGCTTTTTGTCAGCTGTACCTCTCACTTCAGTATAGCTCACATAACAGAGAGCGGCAGGGTTACATCTGTGCTGTTACTGGCTTTTTGTCAGCTGTACCTCTCACTTCAGTTTAGCTCACATAACAGAGAGCGGCAGGGTTACATCTGTGCTGTTACTGGCTTTTTGTCAGCTGTACCTCTCACTTCAGTTTAGCTCACATAACAGAGAGCGGCAGGGTTACATCTGTGCTGTTACTGGCTTTTTGTCAGCTGTACCTCTCACTTCAGTTTAGCTCACATAACAGAGAGCGGCAGGGGTTACATTGTGCTGTTACTGGCTTTTTGTCAGCTGTACCTCTCACTTCAGTTTAGCTCACATAACAGAGAGCGGCAGGGTTACATCTGTGCTGTTACTGGCTTTTTGTCAGCTGTACCTCTCACTTCAGTTTAGCTCACATAACAGAGAGCGGCAGGGTTATATCTGTGCTGTTACTGGCTTTTTGTCAGCTGTAACTCTCACTTCAGTACAGCTCACATAACAGAGAGTGTCAGGGTTACATCTGTGCTGTTACTGGCTTTTTGTCAGCTGTACCTCTCACTTCAGTATAGCTCACATAACAGAGAGCGGCAGGGTTACATCTGTGCTGTTACTGGCTTTTTGTCATCTGTACCTCTCACTTCCGTATAGCTCACATAACAGAGAGTGGAAGGGTTATAGCTGTGCTGTTACTGGCTTTTTGTCAGCTGTACCTTTCACTTCAGTATAGCTCACATAACAGAGAGCGGCAGGGTTACATCTGTGCTGTTACTGGCTTTTTGTCAGCTGTACCTCTCACTTCAGTATAGCTCACATAACAGAGAGCGGCAGGGTTACATCTGTGCTGTTACTGGCTTTTTGTCAGCTGTACCTCTCACTTCCGTATAGCTCACATAACAGAGAGTGGAAGGGTTATAGCTGTGCTGTTACTGGCTTTTTGTCAGCTGTACCTCTCACTTCAGTATAGCTCACATAACAGAGAGCGGCAGGGTTACATCTGTGCTGTTACTGGCTTTTTGTCAGCTGTACCTCTCACTTCAGTATAGCTCACATAACATAGAGCGGCAAGGTTACATCTGTGCTGTTACTGGCTTTTTGTCAGCTGTACCTCTCACTTCAGTTTAGCTCACATAACGGAGAGTGGCAGGGGTTATATCTGTGCTGTTACTGGCTTCTTGTCAGCTGTAACTCTCACTTCAATTTAGCTCACATAACGGAGAGTGGCAGGGGTTACATCTGTGCTGTCTGTTACTGGCTTTTTGTCACCTATACCTCTCACTTCAGTATAGCTCACATAACAGAGAGCGGTAGGGTTACATCTGTGCTGTCTGTTACTGGCTTTTTGCCACCTATACCTCTCACTTCAGTATAGCTCACATAACAGAGAGCGGTAGGGTTACATCTGTGCTGTCTGTTACTGGCTTTTTGCCACCTATACCTCTCACTTCAGTATAGCTCACATAACAGAGAGCGGTATGGTTACATCTGTGCTGTCTGTTACTGGCTTTTTGCCACCTATACCTCTCACTTCAGTATAGCTCACATAACAGAGAGCGGTAGGGTTACATCTGTGCTGTCTGTTACTGGCTTTTTGCCACCTATACCTCTCACTTCAGTATAGCTCACATAACAGAGAGCGGTAGGGTTACATCTGTGCTGTCTGTTACTGGCTTTTTGCCACCTATACCTCTCACATAACAGAGAGCGGTAGGGTTACATCTGTGCTATTACTGGCTTTTTGTCAGCTGTACCTCTCACTTCAGTTTAGCTCACATAACAGAGAGCGGCAGGGTTATATCTGTGCTGTTACTGGCTTTTTGTCAGATGTACCTCTCACTTCAGTATAGCTCACATAACAGAGAACGGCAGGGTTACATCTGTGCTGTTACTGGCTTCTTGTCAGCTGTACCTCTCACTTCAGTTTAGCTCACATAACAGAGAACGGCAGGGTTACATCTGTGCTGTTACTGGCTTTTTGTCAGCTGTACCTCTCACGTCAGTTTAGCTCACATAACAGAGGGCGGCAGGGTTACATCTGTGCTGTTACTGGCTTTTTGTCAGCTGTACCGCTCACTTCAGTTTAGCTCACATAACAAAGGGCGGCAGGGTTTTATCCGTGCTGTTACTGGCTTTTTGTCAGCTGTACCTCTCACTTCAGTATAGCTCACATAACATAGAGTGGCAGGGTTACATCTGTGCTGTTACTAGCTTTTTGTCAGCTGTATCTCTCACTTCAGTATAGCTCACATAACAGAGAGCGGCAGGGTTACATCTGTGCTGTTACTGGCTTCTTGTCAGCTGTACCTCTCACTTCAGTATAGCTCACATAACAGAGAGCGGCAGGGTTACATCTGTACTGTTACTAGCTTTTTGTCAGCTGTACCTCTCACTTCAGTATAGCTCACATAACAGAGAGCGGCAGGGTTACATCTGTGCTGTTACTGGCTTTTTATCAGCTGTACCTCTCACTTCAGTATAGCTCACATAACAGAGAGCGGCAGGGTTATATCTGTGCTGTTACTGGCTTTTTGTCATCTGTACCTCTCACTTCAGTTTAGCTCACATAACAGAGAGCGGCAGGGTTATATCTGTGCTGTTACTGGCTTCTTGTCAGCTGTACCTCTCACTTCAGTTTAGCTCACATAACAGAGAGCGGCAGGGTTACATCTGTGCTGTTACTGGCTTTTTGTCAGCTGTACCTCTCACTTCAGTATAGCTCACATAACAGAGAGTGGCAAGTTACATCTGTGCTGTTACTGGCTTTTTGTCAGCTGTACCTCTCACTTCAGTATAGCTCACATAACAGAGAGCGGCAGGGTTACATCTGTGCTGTTACTGGCTTCTTGTCAGCTGTACCTCTCACTTCAGTATAGCTCACATAACAGAGAGCGGCAGGGTTACATCTGTGCTGTCTGTTACTGGCTTTTTGTCAGCTGTACCTCTCACTTCAGTATAGCTCACATAACAGAGAGTGGCAGGGTTAGATCTGTGCTGTTACTGGCTTCTTGTCAGCTGTACCTCTCACTTCAGTATAGCTCACATAACAGAGAGTGGCAGGGTTAGATCTGTGCTGTTACTGGCTTTTTGTCAGCTGTACCTCTCACTTCAGTATAGCTCACATAACAGAGAGCGGCAGGTTTACATCTGTGCTGTTACTGACTTTTTGTCAGCTGTACCTCTCACTTCAGTTTAGCTCACATAACGGAGAGCGGCAGGGGTTACATCTGTGCTGTTACTGGCTTTTTGTCAGCTGTACCTCTCACTTCAGTTTAGCTCAAGCATCAAAGAGCGGCAGGGTTACATCTGTGCTGTTACTGGCTTTTTGTCAGCTGTACCTCTCATTTCAGTTTAGCTCAAGTAACAAAGAGCGGCAGGTTTACATCTGTGCTGTTACTGGCTTTTTGTCAGCTGTACCTCTCACTTCAGTATAGCTCACATAACAGAGAGCGGAAGGGTTATATCTGTGCTGTTACTGGCTTTTTGTCAGCTGTACCTCTCACTTCAGTATAGCTCATATAACAGAGAGCGGAAGGGTTATATCTGTGCTGTTACTGGCTTTTTGTCAGCTGTACCTCTCACTTCAGTATAGCTCATATAACGGAGAGCGGCAGGGGTTACATCTGTGCTGTTACTAGCTTTTTGTCAGCTGTACTTCTCTCTTCAGTTTAGCTCACATAACAGAGAGCGGCAGGGTTATATCTGTGCTGTTACTGGCTTTTTGTCAGCTGTACCTCTCACTTCAGTATAGCTCACATAACAGAGAGCGGCAGGGTTATATCTGTGCTGTTACTGGCTTCTTGTCAGCTGTACCTCTCACTTCAGTATAGCTCACATAACAGAGAGCGGCAGGGTTATATCTGTGCTGTTACTGGCTTCTTGTCAGCTGTACCTCTCACTTCAGTATAGCTCACATAACAGAGAGCGGCAGGGGTTATATCTGTGCTGTTACTGGCTTTTTGTCAGCTGTACCTCTCACTTCAGTTTAGCTCACATAACAGAGAGCGGCAGGGTTACATCTGTGCTGTTACTAGCTTTTTGTCAGCTGTACCTCTCACTTCAGTATAGCTCACATAACAGAGAGCGGCAGGGTTATATCTGTGCTGTTACTGGCTTTTTGTCAGCTGTACCTCTCACTTCAGTATAGCTCACATAACAGAGAGCGGCAGGGTTACATCTGTGCTGTTACTGGCTTTTTGTCAGCTGCACCTCTCACTTCAGTATAGCTCACATAACAGAGAGCGGAAGGGGTTACATCTTAGCTGTTACTGGCTTCTTGTCAGCTGTAACTCTCACTTCAGTTTAGCTCACATAACAGAGAGCGGCAGGGTTATATCTGTGCTGTTACTGGCTTCTTGTCAGCTGTACCTCTCACATAACAGAGAGCGGCAGGGTTATATCTGTGCTGTTACTGGCTTTTTGTCAGCTGTACCTCTCACTTCAGTTTAGCTCACATAACGGAGAGCGGCAGGGTTACATTCGTGCTGTTACTGGCTTTTTGTCAGCTGTACCTCTCACTTCAGTTTAGCTCACATAACAGAGAGCGGCAGGGTTATATCTGTGCTGTTACTGGCTTTTTGTCAGCTGTACTTCTCTCTTCAGTTTAGCTCACATAACAGAGAGCGGCAGGGTTATATCTGTGCTGTTACTGGCTTTTTGTCAGCTGTATCTCTCACTTCAGTTTAGCTCACATAACAGAGAGCGGCAGGGTTATATCTGTGCTGTTATTGGCTTTTTGTCAGCTGTATCTCTCACTTCAGTTTAGCTCACATAACAGAGAGCGGCAGGGTTATATCTGTGCTGTTACTGGCTTTTTGTCAGCTGTACCTCTCACTTCAGTATAGCTCACATAACAGAGAGCGGCAGGGTTATATCTGTGCTGTTACTGGCTTCTTGTCAGCTGTACCTCTCACTTCAGTATAGCTCACATAACAGAGAGCGGCAGGGTTATATCTGTGCTGTTACTGGCTTTTTGTCAGCTGTACCTCTCACTTCAGTTTAGCTCACATAACAGAGAGCGGCAAGTTACATCTGTGCTGTTACTGGCTTTTTGTCAGCTGTACCTCTCACTTCAGTATAGCTCACATAACAGAGAGCGGCAGGGTTACATCTGTGCTGTTACTGGCTTCTTGTCAGCTGTACCTCTCACTTCAGTATAGCTCACATAACAGAGAGCGGAAGGGTTACATCTGTGCTGTTACTGGCTTTTTGTCAGCTATACCTCTCACTTCAGTATAGCTCACATAACAGAGAGCGGCAGGGTTACATATGTGCTGTTACTGGCTTTTTGTCAGCTATACCTCTCACTTCAGTATAGCTCACATAACAGAGAGCGGAAGGGTTACATCTGTGCTGTTACTGGCTTTTTGTCAGCTATACCTCTCACTTCAGTATAGCTCACATAACAGAGAGCGGCAGGGTTACATCTGTGCTGTTACTGACTTTTTGTCAGCTGTACCTCTCACTTCAGTATAGCTCACATAACGGAGAGCGGCAGGGTTATATCTGTGCTGTTACTGGCTTTTTGTCAGCTGTACCTCTCACTTCAGTATAGCTCACATAACAGAGAGCGGCAGGGTTACATCTGTGCTGTTACTGGCTTCTTGTCAGCTGTACCTCTCACTTCAGTATAGCTCACATAACAGAGAGCGGAAGGGGTTACATCTTAGCTGTTACTGGCTTCTTGTCAGCTGTACCTCTCACTTCAGTTTAGCTCACATAACAGAGAGCGGCAGGGTTATATCTGTGCTGTTACTGGCTTCTTGTCAGCTATACCTCTCACTTCAGTATAGCTCACATAACAGAGAGCGGAAGGGGTTACATCTGTGCTGTTACTGGCTTTTTGTCAGCTGTACCTCTCACTTCAGTTTAGCTCACATAACAGAGAGCGGCAGGGTTACATCTGTGCTGTTACTGGCTTTTTGTCAGCTGCACCTCTCACTTCAGTTTAGCTCATAAAACAGAGAGCGGCAGGGTTATATCTGTGCTGTTACTGGCTTTTTGTCAGCTGCACCTCTCACTTCAGTTTAGCTCATAAAACAGAGAGCGGCAGGGTTACATTCGTGCTGTTACTGACTTTTTGTCAGCTGTACCTCTCACTTCAGTTTAGCTCACATAACGGAGAGCGGCAGGGTTACATATGTGCTGTTACTGGCTTTTTGTCAGCTGCACCTCTCACTTCAGTTTAGCTCATAAAACAGAGAGCGGCAGGGTTATATCTGTGCTGTTACTGGCTTTTTGTCAGCTGCACCTCTCACGTCAGTTTAGCTCACATAACAGAGAGTGGCAGGGTTACATCTGTGCTGTTACTGGCTATTTGTCAGCTGTACCTCTCACTTCAGTTTAGCTCACATAACAGAGAGCGGCAGGGTTATATCTGTGCTGTTACTGGCTTTTTGTCAGCTGTACTTCTCTCTTCAGTTTAGCTCACATAACAGAGAGCGGCAGGGTTATATCTGTGCTGTTACTGGCTTTTTGTCAGCTGTACCTCTCACTTCAGTTTAGCTCACATAACAGAGAGCGGCAGGGTTATATCTGTGCTGTTACTGGCTTTTTGTCAGCTGTACTTCTCTCTTCAGTTTAGCTCACATAACAGAGAGCGGCAGGGTTATATCTGTGCTGTTACTGGCTTTTTGTCAGCTGTATCTCTCACTTCAGTTTAGCTCACATAACAGAGAGCGGCAGGGTTACATCTGTGCTGTTACTGGCTTTTTGTCAGCTGTATCTCTTGTGACAGACCCTTCTGTCAGGACTGAAAGAGCTAACTGTGTTTAGCTTTAAGAATCTAATTTCTAAAGACAGGTTTTCTGGCCTCAGCTATTGTGTGCTATAATTACATTTAAGTAATAAACAGGCCATTGTTTAATCACCCTCAGAGAACAGACGCTAGGTGATAAGACAAGCCAAATGTGTTTAAGTTGTTATCTGCCTAAGTAAAGTATTTAAGTAATATAATTCTATTGTATCATGTCAAGGGCGCTTCTCCCTTTTATCTAATGTACAACATTCTTTCAACCCCCATCTGAGGGGGGGTCAAAAACCTGTATAAATCTGTGTGCTTCCTTCAAATAAAGTTGTCATTCTGTTTTAAACCTGAAACTGGCTGGGTTGTGAATTGCTGATTGTCTATGCAGGACATTGTTCATCTGGTATTAACCCTTGGTATACAGTTGGTACCGTAACATCTCTCACTTCAGTTTAGCTCACATAACAGAGAGCGGCAGGGTTATATCTGTGCTGTTACTGGCTTTTTGTCAGCTGTACCTCTCACTTCAGTATAGCTCACATAACAGAGAGCGGCAGGGTTATATCTGTGCTGTTACTGGCTTCTTGTCAGCTGTACCTCTCACTTCAGTATAGCTCACATAACAGAGAGCGGCAGGGTTATATCTGTGCTGTTACTGGCTTTTTGTCAGCTGTACCTCTCACTTCAGTTTAGCTCACATAACAGAGAGCGGCAAGGTTACATCTGTGCTGTTACTGGCTTTTTGTCAGCTGTACCTCTCACTTCAGTATAGCTCACATAACAGAGAGCGGCAGGGTTACATCTGTGCTGTTACTGGCTTTTTGTCAGCTGTACCTCTCACTTCAGTATAGCTCACATAACAGAGAGCGGCAGGGTTACATCTGTGCTGTTACTGGTTTTTTTTCAGCTGTACCCCTCACTTCAGTATAGCTCACATAACAGAGAGCGGAAGGGGTTACATCTGTGCTGTTACTGGCTTTTTGTCAGCTGTACCTCTCACTTCAGTTTAGCTCATATAACAGAGAACGGCAGGGTTACATCTGTGCTGTTACTGGCTTTTTGTCAGCCGTACCTCTCACTTCAGTATAGCTCACATAACAGAGAGCGGCAGGGTTATATCTGTGCTGTTACTGGCTTTTTGTCAGCTGTACCTCTCACTTCAGTTTAGCTCACATAACAGAGAGCGGCAGGGTTACATCTGTGCTGTTACTGGCTTTTTGTCAGCTGTACCTCTCACTTCAGTATAGCTCACATAACAGAGAGCGGCAGGGTTATATCTGTGCTGTTACTGGCTTTTTGTCAGCTGTACCTCTCATTTCAGTAAAGCTCATATAACAGAGCGGAAGAGGTTATATCTGTGCTGTTACTGGCTTTTTGTCAGCTGTACCTCTCATTTCAGTAAAGCTCATATAACAGAGCGGCAGAGTTACATCTGTACTGTTACTGGCTTTTTGTCAGCTGTACCTCTCACTTCAGTATAGCTCACATAACGGAGAGTGGCAGGGTTACATCTGTGCTGTTACTGGCTTTTTGTCAGCTGTACCTCTCACTTCAGTATAGCTCACATAACGGAGAGCGGCAGGGGTTACATCTGTGCTGTCTGTTACTGGCTTTTTGTCACCTATACCTCTCACTTCAGTATAGCTCACATAACAGAGAGCGACAGGGTTAGATCTGTGCTGTTACTGGCTTTTTGTCAGCTGTACCTCTCACTTCAGTATAGCTCACATAACAGATAGCGACAGGGTTAGATCTGTGCTGTTACTGGCTTTTTGTCAGCTGTACCTCTCACTTCAGTATAGCTCACATAACAGAGAACGACAGGGTTAGATATGTTCTGTTACTGCCTTTTTGTCAGCTGTACCTCTCACTTCAGTATAGCTCACATAACAGAGAGTGGCAGGGGTTACATCTGTGCTGTTACTGGCTTTTTGTCAGCTGTACCTCTCACTTCAGTATAGCTCATATAACGGAGAGCGGCAGGGGTTACATTTGTGCCTGGCTTTTGTCACTGGACTTCACTTCATTACACAGAGTGGCAGGGTACATTTGCTGTTACTGCTTTTGCACGTACTCTCACTTCAGTATAGCTCACATAACAGAGAGCGGCAGGGTTATATCTGTGCTGTTACTGGCTTTTTGTCAGCTGTACCTCTCACTTCAGTTTAGCTCACATAACAGAGAGCGGCAGGGGTTACATCTGTGCTGTTACTGGCTTTTTGTCAGCTGTACCTCTCACTTCAGTATAGCTCACATAACAGAGAGCGGCAGGGGTTACATCTGTGCTGTTACTGGCTTTTTGTTAGCTGTACCTCTCACTTCAGTACAGCTCACATAACAGAGAGCGGCAGGGGTTACATCTGTGCTGTTACTGGCTTTTTGTCAGCTGTACCTCTCACTTCAATATAGCTCACATAACAGAGAGCGGCAGGGTTATATCTGTGCTGTTACTGGCTTTTTGTCAGCTGTACCTCTCACTTCAGTTTAGCTCACATAACAGAGAGCGGCAGGGTTATATCTGTGCTGTTACTGGCTTTTTGTCAGCTGTACCTCTCACTTCAGTTTAGCTCACATAACAGAGAGTGGCAGGGTTACATCTGTGCGTTTACTGGCTTTTTGTCAGCTGTACCTCTCACTTCAGTATAGCTCACATAACAGAGAGCGGCAGGGTTACATCTGTGCTGTTACTGGCTTTTTGTCAGCTGTACCTCTCACTTCAGTATAGCTCATATAACAGAGAGTGGCAGGGGTTACATCTGTGCTGTTACTGGCTTTTTGTCAGATGTACCTCTCACTTCAGTATAGCTCACATAACAGAGAGCGGCAGGGTTACATCTGTGCTGTTACTGGCTTTTTGTCAGCTGTACCTCTCACTTCAGTATAGCTCACATAACAGAGAGCGGCAGGGTTACATCTGTGCTGTTTCTGGCTTTTTGTCAGCTGTACCTCTCACTTCAGTATAGCTCACATAACAGAGAGCGACAGGGGTTATATCTGTGCTGTTACTGGCTTTTTCTCAGCTGTACCTCTCACTTCAGTATAGCTCACATAACAGAGAGCGGCAGCGTTATATCTGTGCTGTTACTGGCTTTTTGTTAGCTGTACCTCTCACTTCAGTATAGCTCACATAACAAAGAGCGGCAGGGTTACATATGTGCTGTTACTGGCTTTTTGTCAGCTGTACCGCTCAGTTCAGTATAGGTCACATAACAGAGAGCGGCAGGGTTATATCGGTGCTGTTACTGGCTTCTTGTCCGCTGTACCTCTCACTTCAGTTTAGCTCATATAACAGAGAGCGGCAGGGTTACATCTGTGCTGTTACTGGCTTTTTGTCAGCTGTACCGCTCACTTCAGTATAGCTCATATAACAGAGAGCGGAAGAGGTTATATCTGTGCTGTTACTGGCTTTTTGTTAGCTGTACCTCTCACTTCAGTATAGCTCATATAACAGAGAGCGGCAGGGTTACATCTGTGCTGTTACTGGCTTTTTGTCAGCTGTACTTCTCACTTCAGTATAGCACACATAACAGAGAGTAGCAGGGTAACATTTGTGCTGTTACTGGCTTTTTGTCAGCTGTACCTCTCACTTCAGTTTAGCTCACATAACAGAGAGCGGCAGGGTTACATCTGTGCTGTTACTGGCTTTTTGTCAGCTGTACCTCTCACTTCAGTATAGCTCACATAACAGAGAGCGGCAGGGTTACATCTGTGCTGTTACTTGCTTTTTGTCAGCCGTACCTCTCACATAACAGAGAGTGGCAAGGTTATATCTGTGCTGTTACTGGCTTCTTGTCAGCTGTACCTCTCACTTAAGTATAGCTTACATAACAGAGAGCGGCAGGGTTACATCTGTGCTGTTACTGGCTTTTTGTCAGCTGTACCTCTCACTTCAGTATAGCTCACATAACAGAGAGCGGCAGGGTTATATCTGTGCTGTTACTGGCTATTTGTCAGCTGTACCTCTCACTTCAGTATAGCTCACATATCAGAGAGCGGCAGGGTTACATCTGTGCTGTTACTGGCTTTTTGTCAGCTATACCTCTCACTTCAGTTTAGCTCACGTAACAGAGAGCGGCAGGGTTATATCTGTGCTGTTACTGGCTTTTTGTCAGCTGTACCTCTCACTTCAGTATAGCTCACATAACAGAGAGCGGAAGGGGTTATATCTGTGCTGTTACTGGCTTTTTGTCAGCTGTACCTCTCACTTAAGTATAGCTCACATAACAGAGAGCGGCAGGGTTATATCTGTGCTGTTACTGGCTTTTTGTCAGCTGTACCTCTCACTTCAGTATAGCTCACATAACAGAGAGCGGAAGGGGTTACATCTGTGTTGTTACTGGCTTTTTGTCAGCTGTACCTCTCACTTCAGTATAGCTCACATAACAGAGAGCGGCAGGGTTATATCTGTGCTGTTACTGGCTTTTTGTCAGCTGTACCTCTCACTTCAGTATAGCTCACATAACAGAGAGCGGCAGGGTTACATCTGTGCTGTTACTGGCTTTTTGTCAGCTGTACCTCTCACTTCAGTATAGCTCACATAACAGAGAGCGGCAGAGTTACATCTGTGCTGTTACTGGCTTTTTGTCAGCTGTACCTCTCACTTCAGTATAGCTCACATAACAGAGAGCGGAAGGGTTACATCTGTGCTGTTACTGGCTTTTTGTCACCTACACCTCTCACTTCAGTATAGCTCACATAACAGAGCGGAAGGGGTTATATCTGTGCTGTTACTGGCTTTTTGTCACCTACACCTCTCACTTCAGTATAGCTCACATAACAGAGAGCGGTAGGGTTACATCTGTGCTGTTACTGGCTTTTTGTCAGCTATACCTCTCACTTCAGTTTAGCTCACATAACAGAGAGCGGCAGGGTTATATCTGTACTGTTACTGGCTTTTTGTCAGCTGTACCTCTCACTTCAGTATAGCTCACATAACAGAGAGCGGAAGGGGTTATATCTGTGCTGTTACTGGCTTTTTGTCAGCTGTACCTCTCACTTAAGTATAGCTCACATAACAGAGAGCGGAAGGGGTTACATCTGTGTTGTTACTGGCTTTTTGTCAGCTGTACCTCTCACTTCAGTATAGCTCACATAACAGAGAGCGGCAGGGTTACATCTGTGCTGTTACTGGCTTTTTGTCAGCTGTACCTCTCACTTCAGTATAGCTCACATAACAGAGAGCGGCAGGGTTACATCTGTGCTGTTACTGGCTTTTTGTCAGCTGTACCTCTCACTTCAGTATAGCTCACATAACAGAGAGCGGCAGAGTTACATCTGTGCTGTTACTGGCTTTTTGTCAGCTGTACCTCTCACTTCAGTATAGCTCACATAACAGAGAGCGGAAGGGTTACATCTGTGCTGTTACTGGCTTTTTGTCACCTACACCTCTCACTTCAGTATAGCTCACATAACAGAGCGGAAGGGGTTATATCTGTGCTGTTACTGGCTTTTTGTCACCTACACCTCTCACTTCAGTATAGCTCACATAACAGAGAGCAGTAGGGTTACATCTGTGCTGTTACTGGCTTTTTGTCAGCTGTACCTCTCACTTCAGTATAGCTCACATAACAGAGAGCGGCAGGGGTTATATCTGTGTTGTTACTGGCTTTTTGTCACCTACACCTCTCACTTCAGTTTAGCTCACATAACATAGAGCGGCAGGGTTACATCTGTGCTGTTACTGGCTTTTTGTCAGCTGTACCTCTGACTTCAGTATAGCTCACATAACATAGAGCGGCAGGGTTACATCTGTGCTGTTACTGGCTTTTTGGCAGCTATACCTCTCACTTCAGTATAACTCACATAACAGAGAACGGCAAGGGTTACATCTGTGCTGTTACTGGCTTTTTGTCAGCTGTACCTCTCACTTCAGTATAGCTCATATAACAGAGAGCGGCAGGGTTACATCCGTGCTGTTACTGGCTTTTTGTCAGCTTTACCCCTCACTTCAGTATAGCTCACATAACAGAGAGCGGCAGGGTTACATCTGTGCTGTTACTGGCTTTTTGTCAGCTGTACCTCTCACTTCAGTACAGCTCACATAACAGAGAGTGGCAGGGTTATATCTGTGCTGTTACTGGCTTTTTATCAGCTGTACCTCTCACTTCAGTTTAGCTCACATAACAGAGAGCGGCAGGGTTACATCTGTGCTGTTACTGGCTTTTTGTCAGCTGTACCTCTCACTTCAGTATAGCTCACATAACATAGAGTGGCAGGGTTACATCTGTGCTGTTACTGGCTTTTTGTCAGCTGTACCTCTCACTTCAGTATAGCTCACATAACATAGAGCGGCAGGGTTACATCTGTGCTGTTACTGGCTTTTTGTCAGCTGTACCTCTCACTTCAGTATAGCTCACATAACGGAAAGCGGCAGCGTTACATCTGTGCTGGTACTGGCTTTTTGTCAGCTGTACCTCTCACTTCAGTATAGCTCACATAACGGAAAGCGGCAGGGTTACATCTGTGCTGGTACTGGCTTTTTGTCAGCTGTACCTCTCACTTCAGTATAGCTCACATAACATAGAGCGGCAGGGTTACATCTGTGCTGTTACTGGCTTTTTGTCAGCTGTACCTCTCACTTCAGTATAGCTCACATAACAGAGAGCGGCAGGGTTATATCTGTGCTGTTACTGGCTTTTTGTCAGCTGTACCTCTCACTTCAGTACAGCTCACATAACAGAGAGCGGCAGGGTTATATCTGTGCTGTTACTGGCTTTTTGTCAGCTGTACCTCTCACTTCAGTTTAGCTCATATAACAGAGAGCGGCAGGGTTATATCTGTGCTGTTACTGGCTTTTTGACAGCTGTATCTCTCACTTCAGTATAGCTCACATAACAGAGAGCGGCTGGGTTATATCTGTGCTGTTACTGGCTTTTTGTCAGCTGTACCTCTCACTTCAGTTTAGCTCACATAACAGAGAGCGGCAGGGTTATATCTGTGCTGTTACTGTCTTTTTGTTAGCTGTATCTCTCACTTCAGTTTAGCTCACATAACAAAGAGCGGCTGGGTTATATCTGTGCTGTTACTGGCTTTTTGTCAGCTGTACCTCTCACTTCAGTTTAGCTCACATAACAGAGAGCGGCAGGGTTATATCTGTGCTGTTACTGGCTTTTTGTCAGCTGTACCTCTCACTTCAGTATAGCTCACATAACAGAGAGCGACAGGGGTTACATCTGTGCTGTTACTGGCTTTTTGTCAGCTTTACCTCTCACTTCAGAATAGCTCACATAACAGAGAGCGACAGGGTTATATCTCTGCTGTTACTGGCTTTTTGTCATCTGTACCTCTTACTCCAGTTTAGCTCACATAACAGAGAGTGGCAGGGTTACATCTGTGCTGTTACTGGCTTTTTGTCAGCTGTACCTCTCACTTCAGTATAGCTCACATAACAGAGAGCGGCAGGGGTTACATCTGTGCTGTTATTGGCTTCTTGTCAGCTGTACCTCTCACTTCAGTATAGCTCACATAACAGAGAGCGGCAGGGGTTATATCTGTGCTGTTACTGGCTTTTTGTCAGCTGTACCTCTCATTTCAGTATAGCTCACATAACAGAGAGCGGAAGGGGTTACATCTGTGCTGTTACTGGCTTTTTGTCAGCTGTACCTCTCACTTCAGTACAGCTCACATAACAGAGAGCGGCAGGGTTACATCTGTGCTGTTACTGGCTTCTTGTCAGCTGTACCTCTCACTTCAGTATAGCTCACATAACAGAGAGCGGCAGGGTTATATCTGTGCTGTTTCTGGCTTTTTGTCAGCTGTACCTCTCACTTCAGTATAGCTCACATAACAGAGAGCGGCAGGGTTATATCTGTGCTGTTACTGGCTTTTTGTCAGCTGTACCTCTCACTTCAGTATAGCTCACATAACAGAGAGCGGCAGGGTTATATCTGTGCTGTTACTGGCTTTTTGTCAGCTGTACCTCTCACTTCAGTATAGCTCACATAACAGAGAGCGGCAGGGTTACATCTGTGCTGTTTCTGGCTTTTTGTCAGCTGTACCTCTCACTTCAGTATAGCTCCCATAACAGAGAGTTGAAGGGTTACATCTGTGCTGTTACTGGTTTTTGTCAGCTGTACCTCTCACTTCAGTATAGCTCACATAACCGAGAGCGGCAGGGTTATATCTGTGCTGTTACTGGCTTTTTGTCAGCTGTACCTCTTACTTCAGTATAGCTCACATAACAGAGAGCGGAAGGGGTTATATCTGTGCTGTTACTGGCTTCTTGTCAGCTGTACCTCTCACTTCAGTATAGCTCACATAACAGAGAGCGGCAGGGTTATATCTGTGCTGTTACTGGCTTTTTGTCAGCTGTACCTCTCACTTCAGTATAGCTCACATAACAGAGAGCGGCAGGGTTATATCTGTGCTGTTACTGGCTTTTTGTCAGCTGTACCTCTCACTTCAGTATAGCTCACATAACAGAGAGCGGAAGGGTTACATCTGTGCTGTTACTGGCTTTTTGTCACCTACACCTCTCACTTCAGTATAGCTCACATAACAGAGCGGAAGGGGTTATATCTGTGCTGTTACTGGCTTTTTGTCACCTACACCTCTCACTTCAGTATAGCTCACATAACAGAGAGCGGTAGGGTTACATCTGTGCTGTTACTGGCTTTTTGTCAGCTATACCTCTCACTTCAGTTTAGCTCACATAACAGAGAGCGGCAGGGTTATATCTGTACTGTTACTGGCTTTTTGTCAGCTGTACCTCTCACTTCAGTATAGCTCACATAACAGAGAGCGGAAGGGGTTATATCTGTGCTGTTACTGGCTTTTTGTCAGCTGTACCTCTCACTTAAGTATAGCTCACATAACAGAGAGCGGAAGGGGTTACATCTGTGTTGTTACTGGCTTTTTGTCAGCTGTACCTCTCACTTCAGTATAGCTCACATAACAGAGAGCGGCAGGGTTACATCTGTGCTGTTACTGGCTTTTTGTCAGCTGTACCTCTCACTTCAGTATAGCTCACATAACAGAGAGCGGCAGGGTTACATCTGTGCTGTTACTGGCTTTTTGTCAGCTGTACCTCTCACTTCAGTATAGCTCACATAACAGAGAGCGGCAGAGTTACATCTGTGCTGTTACTGGCTTTTTGTCAGCTGTACCTCTCACTTCAGTATAGCTCACATAACAGAGAGCGGCAGGGTTACATCTGTGCTGTTACTGGCTTTTTGTCACCTACACCTCTCACTTCAGTATAGCTCACATAACAGAGCGGAAGGGGTTATATCTGTGCTGTTACTGGCTTTTTGTCACCTACACCTCTCACTTCAGTATAGCTCACATAACAGAGAGCGGCAGGGTTACATCTGTGCTGTTACTGGCTTTTTGTCAGCTGTACCTCTCACTTCAGTATAGCTCACATAACAGAGAGCGGCAGGGGTTATATCTGTGTTGTTACTGGCTTTTTGTCACCTACACCTCTCACTTCAGTTTAGCTCACATAACATAGAGCGGCAGGGTTACATCTGTGCTGTTACTGGCTTTTTGTCAGCTGTACCTCTGACTTCAGTATAGCTCACATAACATAGAGCGGCAGGGTTACATCTGTGCTGTTACTGGCTTTTTGGCAGCTATACCTCTCACTTCAGTATAACTCACATAACAGAGAACGGCAAGGGTTACATCTGTGCTGTTACTGGCTTTTTGTCAGCTGTACCTCTCACTTCAGTATAGCTCATATAACAGAGAGCGGCAGGGTTACATCCGTGCTGTTACTGGCTTTTTGTCAGCTTTACCCCTCACTTCAGTATAGCTCACATAACAGAGAGCGGCAGGGTTACATCTGTGCTGTTACTGGCTTTTTGTCAGCTGTACCTCTGACTTCAGTACAGCTCACATAACAGAGAGTGGCAGGGTTATATCTGTGCTGTTACTGGCTTTTTATCAGCTGTACCTCTCACTTCAGTTTAGCTCACATAACAGAGAGCGGCAGGGTTACATCTGTGCTGTTACTGGCTTTTTGTCAGCTGTACCTCTCACTTCAGTATAGCTCACATAACATAGAGTGGCAGGGTTACATCTGTGCTGTTACTGGCTTTTTGTCAGCTGTACCTCTCACTTCAGTATAGCTCACATAACATAGAGCGGCAGGGTTACATCTGTGCTGTTACTGGCTTTTTGTCAGCTGTACCTCTCACTTCAGTATAGCTCACATAACGGAAAGCGGCAGCGTTACATCTGTGCTGGTACTGGCTTTTTGTCAGCTGTACCTCTCACTTCAGTATAGCTCACATAACGGAAAGCGGCAGGGTTACATCTGTGCTGTTACTGGCTTTTTGTCAGCTGTACCTCTCACTTCAGTATAGCTCACATAACATAGAGCGGCAGGGTTACATCTGTGCTGTTACTGGCTTTTTGTCAGCTGTACCTCTCACTTCAGTATAGCTCACATAACAGAGAGCGGCAGGGTTATATCTGTGCTGTTACTGGCTTTTTGTCAGCTGTACCTCTCACTTCAGTATAGCTCACATAACAGAGAGCGGCAGGGTTATATCTGTGCTGTTACTGGCTTTTTGTCAGCTGTACCTCTCACTTCAGTTTAGCTCATATAACAGAGAGCGGCAGGGTTATATCTGTGCTGTTACTGGCTTTTTGACAGCTGTATCTCTCACTTCAGTATAGCTCACATAACAAAGAGCGGCTGGGTTATATCTGTGCTGTTACTGGCTTTTTGTCAGCTGTACCTCTCACTTCAGTTTAGCTCACATAACAGAGAGCGGCAGGGTTATATCTGTGCTGTTACTGGCTTTTTGTCAGCTGTACCTCTCACTTCAGAATAGCTCACATAACAGAGAGCGACAGGGGTTACATCTGTGCTGTTACTGGCTTTTTGTCAGCTTTACCTCTCACTTCAGAATAGCTCACATAACAGAGAGCGACAGGGTTATATCTCTGCTGTTACTGGCTTTTTGTCATCTGTACCTCTTACTCCAGTTTAGCTCACATAACAGAGAGTGGCAGGGTTACATCTGTGCTGTTACTGGCTTTTTGTCAGCTGTACCTCTCACTTCAGTATAGCTCACATAACAGAGAGCGGCAGGGGTTACATCTGTGCTGTTATTGGCTTCTTGTCAGCTGTACCTCTCACTTCAGTACAGCTCACATAACAGAGAGCGGCAGGGGTTATATCTGTGCTGTTACTGGCTTTTTGTCAGCTGTACCTCTCATTTCAGTATAGCTCACATAACAGAGAGCGGAAGGGGTTACATCTGTGCTGTTACTGGCTTTTTGTCAGCTGTACCTCTCACTTCAGTACAGCTCACATAACAGAGAGCGGCAGGGTTACATCTGTGCTGTTACTGGCTTCTTGTCAGCTGTACCTCTCACTTCAGTATAGCTCACATAACAGAGAGCGGCAGGGTTATATCTGTGCTGTTTCTGGCTTTTTGTCAGCTGTACCTCTCACTTTAGTATAGCTCACATAACAGAGAGCGGCAGGGTTATATCTGTGCTGTTACTGGCTTTTTGTCAGCTGTACCTCTCACTTCAGTATAGCTCACATAACAGAGAGCGGCAGGGTTATATCTGTGCTGTTACTGGCTTTTTGTCAGCTGTACCTCTCACTTCAGTATAGCTCACATAACAGAGAGCGGCAGGGTTACATCTGTGCTGTTTCTGGCTTTTTGTCAGCTGTACCTCTCACTTCAGTATAGCTCCCATAACAGAGAGTTGAAGGGTTACATCTGTGCTGTTACTGGCTTTTTATCAGCTGTACCTCTCACTTCAGTATAGCTCCCATAACAGAGAGTTGAAGGGTTACATCTGTGCTGTTACTGGCTTCTTGTCAGCTGTACCTCTCACTTCAGTATAGCTCACATAACAGAGAGCGGCAGGGTTACATCTGTGCTGTTACTGGCTTTTTGTCAGCTGTACCTCTCACTTCAGTATAGCTCACATAACAGAGAGTGGAAGGGTTACATCTGTGCTGTTACTGGCTTTTTGTCAGCTGTACCTCTCACTTCAGTATAGCTCATATAACAGAGAGCGGCAGGGTTACATCTGTGCTGTTACTGGCTTTTTGTCAGCTGTACCTCTCACTTCAGTATAGCTCACATAACAGAGAGCGGCAGGGTTACATCTGTGCTGTTACTGGCTTTTTGTCAGCTGTACCTCTCACTTCAGTATAGCTCACATAACAGAGAGCGGCAGGGTTACATCTGTGCTGTTACTGGCTTTTTGTCAGCTGTACCTCTCACTTCAGTTTAGCTCACATAACAGAGAGCGGCAGGGTTATATCTGTGCTGTTACTGGCTTTTTGTCAGCTGTACCTCTCACTTCAGTATAGCTCACATAACAGAGAGCGGCAGGGTTACATCTGTGCTGTTACTGGCTTTTTGTCAGATGTACCTCTCACTTCAGTATAGCTCACATAACAGAGAGTTAAAGGATTACATCTGTGCTGTTACTGGCTTTTTGTCAGCTGTACCTCTCACTTCAGTATAGCTCATATAACAGAGAGCGGAAGGGGTTACATCTGTGCTGTTACTGGCTTTTTGTCAGCTGTACCTCTCACTTCAGTATAGCTCACATAACAGAGAGCGACAGGGTTATATCTGTGCTGTTACTGGCTTTTTGTCAGCTGTACCTCTCACTTCAGTTTAGCTCACATAACCGAGAGTGGAAGGGTTACATCTGTGCTGTTACTGGCTTTTTGTCAGATGTACCTCTCACTTCAGTTTAGCTCACATAACCGAGAGTGGAAGGGTTACATCTGTGCTGTTACTGGCTTTTTGTCAGCTGTACCTCTCACTTCAGTATAGCTCACATAACAGAGAGCGTCAGGGTTACATCTGTGCTGTTACTGGCTTTTTGTCAGCTGTACCTCTCACTTCAGTATAGCTCACATAACAGAGCGGCAGGGTTATATCTGTGCTGTTACTGGCTTTTTGTTAGCTGTACCTCTCACTTCAGTATAGCTCACATAACAAAGAGCGGCAGGGTTACATCTGTGCTGTTACTGGCTTTTTGTCAGCTGTACCTCTCACTTCAGTATAGCTCATATAACAGAGAGCGGCAGGGTTACATCTGTGCTGTTACTGGCTTTTTGTCAGCTGTACCTCTCACTTCAGTAAAGCACACATAACAGAGAGTAGCAGGGTAACATTTGTGCTGTTACTGGCTTTTTGTCAGCTGTACCTCTCACTTCAGTTTAGCTCACATAACAGAGAGCGGCAGGGTTACATCTGTGCTGTTACTGGCTTTTTGTCAGCTGTACCTCTCACTTCAGTATAGCTCACATAACAGAGAGCGGCAGGGTTACATCTGTGCTGTTACTGGCTTTTTGTCAGCTGTACCTCTCACTTCAGTATAGCTCACATAACAGAGAGCGGCAGGGTTACATATGTGCTGTTACTGGCTTTTTGTCAGCTGTACCTCTCACTTCAGTATAGCTCACATAACAGAGAGCTGCAGGGTTACATATGTGCTGTTACTGGCTTTTTGTCAGCTGTACCTCTCACTTCAGTTTAGCTCACATAACAGAGAGCGGCAGGGTTACATATGTGCTGTTACTGGCTTTTTGTCAGCTGTACCTCTTACTTCAGTTTAGCTCACATAACAGAGAGCGGCAGGGGTTATATCTGTGCTGTTACTGGCTTTTTTTCAGCTGTACCTCTCACTTCAGTTTAGATCACATAACAGAGAGCGAGAGGGTTACATTTGTGCTGTTACTTGCTTTTTGTCAGCCGTACCTCTCACATAACAGAGAGTGGCAAGGTTATATCTGTGCTGTTACTGGCTTTTTGTCACCTACACCTCTCACTTCAGTATAGCTCACATAACAGAGCGGAAGGGGTTATATCTGTGCTGTTACTGGCTTTTTGTCACCTACACCTCTCACTTCAGTATAGCTCACATAACAGAGAGCAGTAGGGTTACATCTGTGCTGTTACTGGCTTTTTGTCAGCTGTACCTCTCACTTCAGTATAGCTCACATAACAGAGAGCGGCAGGGGTTATATCTGTGTTGTTACTGGCTTTTTGTCACCTACACCTCTCACTTCAGTTTAGCTCACATAACATAGAGCGGCAGGGTTACATCTGTGCTGTTACTGGCTTTTTGTCAGCTGTACCTCTGACTTCAGTATAGCTCACATAACAGAGAACGGCAGGGGTTACATCTGTGCTGTTACTGGCTTTTTGTCAGCTGTACCTCTCACTTCAGTATAGCTCACATAACAGAGAGCGGCAGGGTTACATCTGTGCTGTTACTGGCTTTTTGTCAGCTGTACCTCTCACTTCAGTATAGCTCACATAACAGAGAGCGGCAGGGTTACATCTGTGCTGTTACTGGCTTTTTGTCAGCTGTACCTCTCACTTCAGTATAGCTCACATAACAGAGAGCGGCAGGGTTACATCTGTGCTGTTACTGGCTTTTTGTCAGCTGTACCTCTCACTTCAGTATAGCTCACATAACAGAGAGCGGCAGGGTTACATCTGTGCTGTTACTGGCTTTTTGTCAGCTGTACCTCTCACTTCAGTATAGCTCACATAACAGAGAGCGGCAGGGTTACATCTGTGCTGTTACTGGCTTTTTGTCAGCTGTACCTCTCACTTCAGTATAGCTCACATAACAGAGAGCGGCAGGGTTACATCTGTGCTGTTACTGGCTTTTTGTCAGCTGTACCTCTCACTTCAGTATAGCTCACATAACAGAGAGCGGCAGGGTTACATCTGTGCTGTTACTGGCTTTTTGTCAGCTGTACCTCTCACTTCAGTATAGCTCACATATCAGAGAGCGGCAGGGTTACATATGTGCTGTTACTGGCTTTTTGTCAGCTGTACCTCTCACTTCAGTATAGCTCACATAACAGAGAGCGGCAGGGTTACATCTGTGCTGTTACTGGCTTTTTGTCAGCTGTACCTCTCACTTCAGTTTAGCTCACATAACAGAGAGCGGCAGGGTTACATCTGTGCTGTTACTGGCTTTTGTCAGCTGTACCTCTCACTTCAGTTTAGCTCACATAACAGAGAGCGGCAGGGGTTACATCTGTGCTGTTACTGGCTTTTTGTCAGCTGTACCTCTCACTTCAGTATAGCTCACATAACAGAGAGCGGCAGGGGTTACATCTGTGCTGTTACTGGCTTTTTGTCAGCTGTACCTCTCTCTCAGTTAGCTCACATACGAGAGCGGCAAGGGTTATATCTGTGCTGTTACTGGCTTTTTGTCAGCTGTACCTCTCACTTCAGTATAGCTCACATAACAGAGCGGAAGGGGTTATATCTGTGCTGTTACTGGCTTTTTGTCAGCTGTACCTCTCACTTCAGTATAGCTCACATAACAGAGAGCAGAAGAGGTTATATCTGTGCTGTTACTGGCTTTTTGTCAGCTGTACCTCTCACTTCAGTATAGCTCACATAACAGAGAGCGGCAGGGGTTATATCTGTGCTGTTACTGGCTTTTTGTCAGCTGTACCTCTCACTTCAGTTTAGCTCACATAACATAGAGCGGCAGGGTTACATCTGTGCTGTTACTGGCTTTTTGTCAGCTGTACCTCTCACTTCAGTATAGCTCACATAACAGAGAGCGGCAGGGGTTACATCTGTGCTGTTACTGGCTTTTTGTCAGCTGTACCTCTCACTTCAGTATAGCTCACATAACAGAGAGCGGCAGGGTTACATCTGTGCTGTTACTGGCTTTTTGTCAGCTGTACCTCTCACTTCAGTATAGCTCACATAACAGAGAGCGGCAGGGTTACATCTGTGCTGTTACTGGCTTTTTGTCAGCTGTACCTCTCACTTCAGTATAGCTCACATAACAGAGAGCGGCAGGGTTACATCTGTGCTGTTACTGGCTTTTTGTCAGCTGTACCTCTCACTTCAGTATAGCTCACATAACAGAGAGCGGCAGCGTTACATCTGTGCTGTTACTGGCTTTTTGTCAGCTGTACCTCTCACTTCAGTATAGCTCACATAACGGAGAGCGGCAGGGTTACATCTGTGCTGTTACTGGCTTTTTGTCAGCTGTACCTCTCACTTCAGTATAGCTCACATAACATAGAGCGGCAGGGTTACATCTGTGCTGTTACTGGCTTTTTGTCAGCTGTACCTCTCACTTCAGTATAGCTCACATAACAGAGAGCGGCAGGGTTATATCTGTGCTGTTACTGGCTTTTTGTCAGCTGTACCTCTCACTTCAGTACAGCTCACATAACAGAGAGCGGCAGGGTTATATCTGTGCTGTTACTGGCTTTTTGTCAGCTGTACCTCTCACTTCAGTTTAGCTCATATAACAGAGAGCGGCAGGGTTATATCTGTGCTGTTACTGGCTTTTTGTCAGCTGTATCTCTCACTTCAGTATAGCTCACATAACAAAGAGCGGCTGGGTTATATCTGTGCTGTTACTGGCTTTTTGTCAGCTGTACCTCTCACTTCAGTTTAGCTCACATAACAGAGAGCGGCAGGGTTATATCTGTGCTGTTACTGTCTTTTTGTTAGCTGTATCTCTCACTTCAGTTTAGCTCACATAACAAAGAGCGGCTGGGTTATATCTGTGCTGTTACTGGCTTTTTGTCAGCTGTACCTCTCACTTCAGTTTAGCTCACATAACAGAGAGCGGCAGGGTTATATCTGTGCTGTTACTGGCTTTTTGTCAGCTGTACCTCTCACTTCAGAATAGCTCACATAACAGAGAGCGACAGGGGTTACATCTGTGCTGTTACTGGCTTTTTGTCAGCTGTACCTCTCACTTCAGAATAGCTCACATAACAGAGAGCGACAGGGTTATATCTCTGCTGTTACTGGCTTTTTGTCATCTGTACCTCTTACTCCAGTTTAGCTCACATAACAGAGAGCGGCAGGGGTTATATCTGTGCTGTTACTGGCTTTTTGTCAGCTGTACCTCTCACTTCAGTACAGCTCACATAACAGAGAGCGGCAGGGGTTATATCTGTGCTGTTACTGGCTTCTTGTCAGCTGTACCTCTCACTTCAGTACAGCTCACATAACAGAGAGCGGCAGGGGTTATATCTGTGCTGTTACTGGCTTTTTGTCAGCTGTACCTCTCATTTCAGTATAGCTCACATAACAGAGAGCGGAAGGGGTTACATCTGTGCTGTTACTGGCTTTTTGTCAGCTGTACCTCTCACTTCAGTACAGCTCACATAACAGAGAGCGGCAGGGTTACATCTGTGCTGTTACTGGCTTCTTGTCAGCTGTACCTCTCACTTCAGTATAGCTCACATAACAGAGAGCGGCAGGGTTATATCTGTGCTGTTTCTGGCTTTTTGTCAGCTGTACCTCTCACTTTAGTATAGCTCACATAACAGAGAGCGGCAGGGTTATATCTGTGCTGTTACTGGCTTTTTGTCAGCTGTACCTCTCACTTCAGTATAGCTCACATAACAGAGAGCGGCAGGGTTATATCTGTGCTGTTACTGGCTTTTTGTCAGCTGTACCTCTCACTTCAGTATAGCTCACATAACAGAGAGCGGCAGGGTTACATCTGTGCTGTTTCTGGCTTTTTGTCAGCTGTACCTCTCACTTCAGTATAGCTCACATAACAGAGAGCGGCAGGGTTATATCTGTGCTGTTACTGGCTTTTTGTCAGCTGTACCTCTCACTTCAGTATAGCTCCCATAACAGAGAGTTGAAGGGTTACATCTGTGCTGTTACTGGCTTTTTGTCAGCTGTACCTCTCACTTCAGTATAGCTCACATAACAGAGAGCGGCAGGGTTATATCTGTGCTGTTACTGGCTTTTTGTCAGCTGTACCTCTTACTTCAGTATAGCTCACATAACAGAGAGCGGAAGGGGTTATATCTGTGCTGTTACTGGCTTCTTGTCAGCTGTACCTCTCACTTCAGTATAGCTCACATAACAGAGAGCGGCAGGGTTATATCTGTGCTGTTACTGGCTTTTTGTCAGCTGTACCTCTCACTTCAGTATAGCTCACATAACAGAGAGCGGCAGGGTTATATCTGTGCTGTTACTGGCTTTTTGTCAGCTGTACCTCTCACTTCAGTATAGCTCACATAACAGAGAGCGGCAGGGTTACATCTGTGCTGTTACTGGCTTTTTGTCAGCTGTACCTCTCACTTCAGTTTAGCTCACATAACAGAGAGCGGCAGGGTTATATCTGTGCTGTTACTGGCTTTTTATCAGCTGTACCTCTCACTTCAGTATAGCTCCCATAACAGAGAGTTGAAGGGTTACATCTGTGCTGTTACTGGCTTCTTGTCAGCTGTACCTCTCACTTCAGTATAGCTCACATAACAGAGAGCGGCAGGGTTACATCTGTGCTGTTACTGGCTTTTTGTCAGCTGTACCTCTCACTTCAGTATAGCTCACATAACAGAGAGCGGCAGGGTTACATCTGTGCTGTTACTGGCTTTTTGTCAGCTGTACCTCTCACTTCAGTATAGCTCACATAACAGAGAGCGGCAGGGTCACATCTGTGCTGTTACTGGCTTTTTGTCAGCTGTACCTCTCATTTCAGTTTAGCTCACATAACAGAGAGCGGCAGGGTTATATCTGTGCTGTTACTGGCTTTTTGTCAGCTGTACCTCTCACTTCAGTATAGCTCACATAACAGAGAGCGGCAGGGTTACATCTGTGCTGTTACTGGCTTTTTGTCAGCTGTACCTCCCACTTCAGTATAGCTCACATAACAGAGAGTTAAAGGATTACATCTGTGCTGTTACTGGCTTTTTGTCAGCTGTACCTCTCACTTCAGTTTAGCTCATATAACAGAGAGCGGCAGGGTTATATCTGTGCTGTTACTGGCTTTTTATCAGCTGTACCTCTCACTTCAGTATAGCTCACATAACAGAGAGCGGCAGGGTTACATCTGTGCTGTTACTGGCTTTTTGTCAGCTGTACCTCTCACTTCAGTATAGCTCACATAACAGAGAGCGGCAGGGTTACATCTGTGCTGTTACTGGCTTTTTATCAGCTGTACCTCTCACTTCAGTTTAGCTCACATAACAGAGAGCGGCAGGGTTATATCTGTGCTGTTACTGGCTTTTTGTCAGCTGTACCTCTCACTTCAGTATAGCTCACATAACAGAGAGCGGCAGGGTTATATCTGTGCTGTTACTGGCTTTTTGACAGCTGTATCTCTCACTTCAGTATAGCTCACATAACAAAGAGCGGCTGGGTTATATCTGTGCTGTTACTGGCTTTTTGTCAGCTGTACCTCTCACTTCAGTTTAGCTCACATAACAGAGAGCGGCAGGGTTATATCTGTGCTGTTACTGGCTTTTTGACAGCTGTATCTCTCACTTCAGTATAGCTCACATAACAAAGAGCGGCTGGGTTATATCTGTGCTGTTACTGGCTTTTTGTCAGCTGTACCTCTCACTTCAGTTTAGCTCACATAACAGAGAGCGGCTGGGTTATATCTGTGCTGTTACTGGCTTTTTGTCAGCTGTACCTCTCACTTCAGAATAGCTCACATAACAGAGAGCGACAGGGGTTACATCTGTGCTGTTACTGGCTTTTTGTCAGCTGTACCTCTCACTTCAGAATAGCTCACATAACAGAGAGCGACAGGGTTATATCTCTGCTGTTACTGGCTTTTTGTCATCTGTACCTCTTACTCCAGTTTAGCTCACATAACAGAGAGTGGCAGGGTTATATCTGTGCTGTTATTGGCTTCTTGTCAGCTGTACCTCTCACTTCAGTATAGCTCACATAACAGAGAGCGGCAGGGGTTACATCTGTGCTGTTATTGGCTTCTTGTCAGCTGTACCTCTCACTTCAGTACAGCTCACATAACAGAGAGCGGCAGGGGTTATATCTGTGCTGTTACTGGCTTTTTGTCAGCTGTACCTCTCATTTCAGTATAGCTCACATAACAGAGAGCGGAAGGGGTTACATCTGTGCTGTTACTGGCTTTTTGTCAGCTGTACCTCTCACTTCAGTACAGCTCACATAACAGAGAGCGGCAGGGTTACATCTGTGCTGTTACTGGCTTCTTGTCAGCTGTACCTCTCACTTCAGTATAGCTCACATAACAGAGAGCGGCAGGGTTATATCTGTGCTGTTTCTGGCTTTTTGTCAGCTGTACCTCTCACTTTAGTATAGCTCACATAACAGAGAGCGGCAGGGTTATATCTGTGCTGTTACTGGCTTTTTGTCAGCTGTACCTCTCACTTCAGTATAGCTCACATAACAGAGAGCGGCAGGGTTATATCTGTGCTGTTACTGGCTTTTTGTCAGCTGTACCTCTCACTTCAGTATAGCTCACATAACAGAGAGCGGCAGGGTTACATCTGTGCTGTTTCTGGCTTTTTGTCAGCTGTACCTCTCACTTCAGTATAGCTCACATAACAGAGAGCGGCAGGGTTATATCTGTGCTGTTACTGGCTTTTTGTCAGCTGTACCTCTCACTTCAGTATAGCTCCCATAACAGAGAGTTGAAGGGTTACATCTGTGCTGTTACTGGTTTTTGTCAGCTGTACCTCTCACTTCAGTATAGCTCACATAACAGAGAGCGGCAGGGTTATATCTGTGCTGTTACTGGCTTTTTGTCAGCTGTACCTCTTACTTCAGTATAGCTCACATAACAGAGAGCGGAAGGGGTTATATCTGTGCTGTTACTGGCTTCTTGTCAGCTGTACCTCTCACTTCAGTATAGCTCACATAACAGAGAGCGGCAGGGTTATATCTGTGCTGTTACTGGCTTTTTGTCAGCTGTACCTCTCACTTCAGTATAGCTCACATAACAGAGAGCGGCAGGGTTATATCTGTGCTGTTACTGGCTTTTTGTCAGCTGTACCTCTCACTTCAGTATAGCTCACATAACAGAGAGCGGCAGGGTTACATCTGTGCTGTTACTGGCTTTTTGTCAGCTGTACCTCTCACTTCAGTTTAGCTCACATAACAGAGAGCGGCAGGGTTATATCTGTGCTGTTACTGGCTTTTTATCAGCTGTACCTCTCACTTCAGTATAGCTCCCATAACAGAGAGTTGAAGGGTTACATCTGTGCTGTTACTGGCTTCTTGTCAGCTGTACCTCTCACTTCAGTATAGCTCACATAACAGAGAGTGGAAGGGTTACATCTGTGCTGTTACTGGCTTTTTGTCAGCTGTACCTCTCACTTCAGTATAGCTCATATAACAGAGAGCGGCAGGGTTACATCTGTGCTGTTACTGGCTTTTTGTCAGCTGTACCTCTCACTTCAGTATAGCTCACATAACAGAGAGCGGCAGGGTTACATCTGTGCTGTTACTGGCTTTTTGTCAGCTGTACCTCTCACTTCAGTATAGCTCACATAACAGAGAGCGGCAGGGTTATATCTGTGCTGTTACTGGCTTTTTATCAGCTGTACCTCTCACTTCAGTATAGCTCACATAACAGAGAGCGGCAGGGTTACATCTGTGCTGTTACTGGCTTTTTGTCAGATGTACCTCCCACTTCAGTATAGCTCACATAACAGAGAGTTAAAGGATTACATCTGTGCTGTTACTGGCTTTTTGTCAGCTGTACCTCTCACTTCAGTATAGCTCATATAACAGAGAGCGGAAGGGGTTACATCTGTGCTGTTACTGGCTTTTTGTCATCTGTACCTCTCACTTCAGTATAGCTCACATAACAGAGAGCGACAGGGTTATATCTGTGCTGTTACTGGCTTTTTGTCAGCTGTACCTCTCACTTCAGTTTAGCTCACATAACCGAGAGTGGAAGGGTTACATCTGTGCTGTTACTGGCTTTTTGTCAGATGTACCTCTCACTTCAGTTTAGCTCACATAACCGAGAGTGGAAGGGTTACATCTGTGCTGTTACTGGCTTTTTGTCAGCTGTACCTCTCACTTCAGTATAGCTCACATAACAGAGAGCGGCAGGGTTATATCTGTGCTGTTACTGGCTTTTTGTCAGCTGTACCTCTCACTTCAGTATAGCTCACATAACAGAGAGCGACAGGGTTATATCTGTGCTGTTACTGGCTTTTTGTTAGCTGTACCTCTCACTTCAGTATAGCTCACATAACAGAGAGCGTCAGGGTTACATCTGTGCTGTTACTGGCTTTTTGTCAGCTGTACCTCTCACTTCAGTATAGCTCACATAACAGAGCGGCAGGGTTATATCTGTGCTGTTACTGGCTTTTTGTCAGCTGTACCTCTCACTTCAGTTTAGCTCACATAACAGAGAGCGGAAGGGGTTACATCTGTGCTGTTACTGGCTTTTTGTCAGCTGTACCTCTCACTTCAGTACAGCTCATATAACAGAGAGCGGCAGGATTACATCTGTGCTGTTACTGGCTATTTGTCAGCTGTACCTCTCACTTCAGTTTAGCTTACATAGAGAGCGGCAGGGTTATATCTGTGCTGTTACTGGCTTTTTGTCAGCTGTACCTCTCACTTCAGTTTAGCTCACATAACAGAGAGTGGCAGGGTTACATCTGTGCTGTTACTGGCTATTTGTCAGCTGTACCTCTCACTTCAGTTTAGCTCACATAACAGAGAGTGGCAGGGTTACATCTGTGCTGTTACTGGCTTTTTGTCAGATGTACCTCTCACTTCAGTATAGCTCATATAAGAGAGTGGCAGGGTTACATCTGTGTTGTTACTGGCTTTTTGTCAGCTATACCTCTCACTTCAGTTTAGCTTACATAGAGAGCGGCAGGGTTATATCTGTGCTGTTACTGGCTTTTTGTCAGCTATACCTCTCACTTCAGTTTAGCTTACATAGAGAGCGGCAGGGTTATATCTGTGCTGTTACTGGCTTTTTGTCAGCTGTACTTCTCACTTCAGTTTAGCTCACATAACAGAGAGCGGCAGGGTTACATCTGTGCTGTTACTGGCTTTTTGTCATCTGTACCTCTCACTTCAGTATAGCTCACATAACAGAGAGCGACAGGGTTATATCTGTGCTGTTACTGGCTTTTTGTCAGCTGTACCTCTCACTTCAGTATAGCTCACATAACAGAGAGTGGAAGGGTTACATCTGTGCTGTTACTGGCTTTTTGTCAGCTGTACCTCTCACTTCAGTATAGTTCACATAACAGAGAGTGTCAGGGTTACATCTGTGCTGTTACTGGCTTTTTGTCAGCTGTACCTCTCACTTCAGTATAGCTCACATAACAGAGAGCTTCAGGGGTTATATCTGTGCTGTTACTGGCTTTTTGTCAGCTGTACCTCTCACTTCAGTATAGCTCACATAACAGAGCGGCAGGGGTTATATCTGTGCTGTTACTGGCTTTTTGTCAGCTGTACCTCTCACTTCAGTTTAGCCCATATAACAGAGAGCGGAAGGGGTTACATCTGTGCTGTTACTGGCTTTTTGTCAGCTGTACCTCTCACTTCAGTTTAGCTCATATAACAGAGAGCGGAAGGGGTTACATCTGTGCTGTTACTGGCTTTTTGTCAGCTGTACCTCTCACTTCAGTACAGCTCATATAACAGAGAGCGGCAGGATTACATCTGTGCTGTTACTGGCTATTTGTCAGCTGTACCTCTCACTTCAGTTTAGCTTACATAGAGAGCGGCAGGGTTATATCTGTGCTGTTACTGGCTTTTTGTCAGCTGTACCTCTCACTTCAGTTTAGCTCACATAACAGAGAGTGGCAGGGTTACATCTGTGCTGTTACTGGCTTTTTGTCAGCTGTACCTCTCACTTCAGTTTAGCTCACATAACAGAGAGTGGCAGGGTTACATCTGTGCGTTTACTGGCTTTTTGTCAGCTGTACCTCTCACTTCAGTATAGCTCACATAACAGAGAGTGGCAGGGTTACATCTGTGCTGTTACTGGCTTTTTGTCAGATGTACCTCTCACTTCAGTATAGCTCATATAAGAGAGTGGCAGGGTTACATCTGTGCTGTTACTGGCTTTTTGTCAGCTATACCTCTCACTTCAGTTTAGCTTACATAGAGAGCGGCAGGGTTATATCTGTGCTGTTACTGGCTTTTTGTCAGCTATACCTCTCACTTCAGTTTAGCTTACATAGAGAGCGGCAGGGTTATATCTGTGCTGTTACTGGCTTTTTGTCAGCTGTACTTCTCACTTCAGTTTAGCTCACATAACAGAGAGCGGCAGGGTTACATCTGTGCTGTTACTGGCTTTTTGTCAGCTGTACCTCTCACTTCAGTATAGCTCACATAACAGAGAGCGGCAGGGTTATATCTGTGCTGTTACTGGCTTTTTGTCAGCTGTATCTCTCACTTCAGTTTAGCTCACATAACAGAGAGCGGTAGGTTTACATCTGTGCTGTTATTGGCTTTTTGTCAGCTGTACCTCTCACTTCAGTATAGCTCACATAACAGAGAGTGGCAGGGTTACATCTGTGCTGTTACTGGCTTTTTGTCAGATGTACCTCTCACTTCAGTATAGCTCATATAAGAGAGTGGCAGGGTTACATCTGTGCTGTTACTGGCTTTTTGTTAGCTGTACCTCTCACTTCAGTATAGCTCACATAACAGAGAGCGGCAGGGTTATATCTGTGCTGTTACTGGCTTTTTCTCAGCTGTACCTGTCACTTCAGTATAGCTCATATAACAGAGAGTGGCAGGGTTACATCTGTGCTGTTACTGGCTTTTTGTCAGCTGTACCTCTCACTTCAGTATAGCTCACATAACAGAGAGTGGAAGGGTTACATTTGTGCTGTTTTATTTCACAGTTTAATAGTTACAGAACAAATATAAGCTCCAAGATAGCGATGCCCAGTGTGAAGATGTAGAGCTTCACTTACTGATAATAATAATGGGTTAATGGGAGAATTACTAGCTACAGACACATTTCAAATAACAATAGTATTGTAATTAGTAACCGCTTCTGTAGTTTCATTCCCTCTAAAGGCAAAGGATAATCGTGCCCCACAATTAAAGGGAACGCACTATTGATTTATCAAGTATTTCTATAACATTTTGTCTTTTTTACCGTTTTCTGTTTTTGATACTTTTATATAGATAACAGTATGACTAAATAGTAACAAGTATGTAGGAAATATCAGTTACAGCAGCTTATTGATACTATTATATAGATAACAGTATGACTAAATAGTAACAAGTATGTAGGAAATATCAGTTACAGCAGCTTATTGATACTATTATATAGATAACAGTATGACTAAATAGTAACAAGTATGTAGGAAATATCAGGCACAGCAGCTTATTGATACTATTATATAGATAACAGTATGACTAAATAGTAACAAGTATGTAGGAAATATCAGTTACAGCAGCTTATTGATACTATTATATAGATAACAGTATGACTAAATAGTAACAAGTATGTAGGAAATATCAGTTACAGCAGCTTATTGATACTATTATATAGATAACAGTATGACTAAATAGTAACAAGTATGTAGGAAATATCAGTTACAGCAGCTTATTGATACTATTATATAGATAACAGTATGACTAAATAGTAACAAGTATGTAGGAAATATCAGTTACAGCAGCTTATTGATACTATTATATAGATAACAGTATGACTAAATAGTAACAAGTATGTAGGAAATATCAGGCACAGCAGCTTATTGATACTATTATATAGATAACAGTATGACTAAATAGTAACAAGTATGTAGGAAATATCAGGCACAGCAGCTTATTGATACTATTATATAGATAACAGTATGACTAAATAGTAACAAGTATGTAGGAAATATCAGTTACAGCAGCTTATTGATACTATTATATAGATAACAGTATGACTAAATAGTAACAAATATGTAGGAAATATCAGTTACAGCAGCTTATTGATACTATTATATAGATAACAGTATGACTAAATAGTAACAAGTATGTAGGAAATATCAGTTACAGCAGCTTATTGATACTATTATATAGATAACAGTATGACTAAATAGTAACAAGTATGTAGGAAATATCAGGCACAGCAGCTTATTGATACTATTATTATGTGTAAAGCGCCGTTGGCGACACAAACAAATACAGATACATAAAACAAACTGGGAGGAGCAGCTACACAACCAGCCGTCTCGTTACTAATTGTTAATAGTAATGATGTTTACATTCTCCATCCTGTCGTTTTACCGCTCTAATGCGGCCAGTCTGCTCTAATCCTGGTAAATTAACATTTCCTCCTGCCAGAGCCACGACAGACTCCCGTCATCTTTTGGATAAAACATCTTGAACATATCCAGCTGTTTGTTTTTGGCAGTGGATGCCTGTGCATCTGACAGTTACTCACAAGGCTAATCCATCTTAGGCTGTGTGTGTAAGTGCAAATTGTGTGTCTAATTTGTGTGTCTGTCTATCTGTGAAAAATGTATGTGTTTATGTGTAATTTGTGTGTCTGTCTGTCTGTGTAAAATGTGTGTATCTGCAACTTGTGTCTCTATCTAATGTGTGTGTGTCCCCGTCTCTTAAAAATGTGTGTATGTATGTGCAAATTGTGTCTGTCTAATGTGTGTGTGCATCTGTCTGTGTAAAATGTATGTGTGTAAAATGTGTGCCTGTCTGTGAAAAATGTGTGTATGTGTATAATCTGTGTGTATGTGCAACTTGTGTCTCTATCTAATATGTGTGTGTATGTGCAAATTGTGTCTGTCTAATGTGTGAGTGAGTCTGTCTGTCTGTGAAAAAAATGTGTCTGTTTGTGTAAAATATGTGTATCAGCAACATGTTTCTATGTGTGTGTGTGTGTGTCTGTCTGTCTATATATGTTTGTAAAATGAGTGTCTGTGTATATGTGCCTGTCTATCTAAAAGGTATGTGTGTATGTGCAACTTGTGTCTGTCTAATGTGTGTATGCCTGTCTGTGAAAAATTTGTATGTACAACTTGTGTTGTCACCAATATTAGATACTGCATTAGATGCCAACGCCATCACCTGTACATACAGTATGTATTAGATACCAAAGCCAACGCCATCACCTGTACATACAGTATGTATTAGATACGGAAGCCAACGCCATCACCTGTACATACAGTATGTATTAGATACTGAAGCCAACGCCATCACCTGTACATACAGTATGTATTAGATACCAAAGCCAACGCCATCACCTGTACATACAGTATGTATTAGATACTGAAGCCAACGCCATCACCTGTACACACAGTATGTATTAGATACTGCAGACAACGCCATCACCTGTACATACAGTCTGTATTAGATACTGAAGCTAACGCCATCACCTGTACATACAGTATGTATTAGATAGGGAAGCCAACGCCATCACCTGTACATACAGTATGTATTAGATACGGAAGCCAACGCCATCACCAGTACATACAGTCTGTCACGCTCGGCTGCTGGGAAGCTCTGCAGTCCTCTCTGTGTGCTTGATTGACAGGTGTCTGAGCCACCCCTTCCTGATGATGTCACAACCAGGCTTTTTATTCCGGGCTTCCTGTTTCTCCAATGCCCGTTTGTTTGTTTAACTTTGTGGCTTCTGTTAGAGAGATTCCAAAGCGAATTCCTAACTGCTGCTTTTCTGTTGCCAATCTCTTCAAGGATTTACTATGCTGGATTAACCTTCAACCTCCTGATTACCTGTCTCCAAACAATGCAAGTACTGTTTGTTTTGTGAAACTTTCAAACTGCCTGTTTGCTGCAAATTCTGACTACTCTGTGTACTGCCAAACTATTCAAATACTGTTATTTCTGTGAAACCTTCAATCTGCATGTTTACCTGTTTCCAAACTCTGCAAATACAATTATTCAGTGTTAACCTTCAAACTACCAGATTACCTGTTGCTATCTCTGCAAGTTCTGACAACACAGTGTTAACCTTCAAACTACCTGATTACATTTTGTTAACTCTGCAAGTTCTGACTACACAGTGTTAACCCTCAAACTGCCTGATTACTTGTTGCATACTCTGCAAAGACTGTCTACACAGTGTAAACCCTCAAACTGCCTGATAACAAATTACCTACTCCTGCATTATTAACCGTTTCCTGTTTTACCCTTCTTCTGTCTGAGTATAAGTGGACTATCCCTGCTCTCCTGATTCTGTGGAAGACATTTCCTGAAACCAGTTCCTTATTCAGAAGTCTATCTGGCTGATATCTTGAATTACTTTGGCACAGGCTAACCCTGCTCCATATCGTGAGTACATTGTTTTTTGGAGGTTGTCGTGGGGTCACGTCCTGGATTAAACTCAGAGTGCAAGGGTGTTGTTTAAGTTCGCCCTAGCATTTGGGTCATCTTCTGGACATTTCCTAACCTGACACAGTCTGTATTAGATACTGAAGCAAACGCCATCACCTGTACATACAGTATGTATTAGATACTATAGCCAACACCATCACCTGTACATACAGTATGTATTAGATACTGAAGCCAATGCCATCACCTGTACATCCAGTATGTATTAGATACTGAAGCCAATGCCATCACCTGTACATACAGTATGTATTAGATACTGAAGCCAATGCCATCACCTGTACATACAGTATGTATTAGATACGGAAGCCAACGCCATCACCTGTACATACAGTATGTATTAGATACTATAGCCAACACCATCACCTGTACATACAGTATGTATTAGATACTGAAGCCAATGCCATCACCTGTACATACAGTCTGTATTAGATACGGAAGCCAACGCCATCACCTGTACATACAGTATGTATTAGATACCAAAGCCAATGCCATCACCTGTACATACAGTATGTATTAGATACTGAAGCCAATGCCATCACCTGTACATACAGTATGTATTAGATACTGAAGCCAATGCCATCACCAGTACATACAGTATGTATTAGATACTGAAGCCAACACCATCACCTGTACATACAGTATGTATTAGATACTGAAGCCATCACCTGTACATACAGTATGTATTAGATACTGAAGCCATCACCTGTACATGCAGTATGTATTAGATACTGAAGCCATCACCTGTACATACAGTATGTATTAGATACTGAAGCCATTACCTGTACATACAGTATGTATTAGATACTGAAGCCAAAGCCATCACCTGTACATACAGTCTGTATTAGATACTGAAGCCAAAGCCATCACCTGTACATACAGTCTGTATTAGATACTATAGCCAACGCCATCACCTGTACATACAGTATGTATTAGATACTAAAGCCAACGCCATCACCTGTACATACAGTATGTATTAGATACTGAAGCCAACGCCATCACCTGTACATACAGTATGTATTAGATACTGAAGCCAACGCCATCACCTGTACATACAGTCTGTATTAGATACGGAAGCCAACGCCATCACCTGTACATACAGTATGTATTAGATACCAAAGCCAATGCCATCACCTGTACATACAGTATGTATTAGATAGGGAAGCCAATGCCATCACCTGTACATACAGTATGTATTAGATACTGAAGCCAACGCCATCACGTGTACATACAGTATGTATTAGATACTGAAGCCAATGCCATCACCTGTACATACAGTATGTATTAGATACTATAGCCAACGCAATCACCTGTACATACAGTATGTATTAGATACTGAAGCCAACGCCATCACCTGTACATACAGTATGTATTAGATACTATAGCCAACACTATCAATTGAACATACAGTATGTATTAGATACTGAAGCCAAAGCCATCACCTGTTCATACAGTATGTATTAGATACTGAAGCCAATGCCATCACCTGTACATACAGTATGTATTAGATACTGAAGCCAACGCCATCACCTGTACATACAGTATGTATTAGATACTGAAGCCAACACCATCACCTGTACATACAGTATGTATTAGATACTGAAGCCAACGCCATCACCTGTACATAAAGTATGTATTAGATACTGAAGCCAACGCCATCACCTGTACATACAGTATGTATTAGATACTGAAGCCAACGCCATCACCTGTACATACAGTATGTATTAGATACTGAAGCCAACGCCATCACCTGTACATACAGTATGTATTAGATACTGAAGCCAACGCCATCACCTGTACATACAGTATGTATTAGATACTGAAGCCATCACCTGTACATACAGTATGTATTAGATACTGAAGCCAACGCCATCACCTGTACATACAGTATGCATTAGATACTGAAGCCAACGCCATCACCTGTACATACAGTATGTATTAGATACTGAAGCCAACGCCATCACCTGTACATACAGTATGTATTAGATACTGAAGCCAACGCCATCACCTGTACATACAGTATGTATTAGATACTGAAGCCAATGCCATCACCTGTACATACAGTATGTATTAGATACTGAAGCCAATGCCATCACCTGTACATACAGTATGTATTAGATACTGAAGCCAATGCCATCACCTGTACATACAGTATGTATTAGAAACTATAGCCAACGCCATCACCTGTACATACAGTATGTATTAGATACTGAAGCCAATGCCATCACCCTGTACATACAGTATGTATTAGATACTGAAGCCAATGCCATCACCCTGTACATACAGTATGTATTAGATATTGAAGCCAACGCCATCACCTGTACATACAGTATGTATTAGATACTGAAGCCAATGCCATCACCTGTACATACAGTATGTATTAGATACTGAAGCCAACGCCATCACCTGTACATACAGTATGTATTAGATACTGAAGCCAATGCCATCACCTGTACATACAGTCTGTATTAGATACTGAAGCCAACGCCATTACCTGTACATACAGAATGTATTAGATACTGAAGCCAATGCCATCACCTGTACATACAGTATGTATTAGATACTGAAGCCAACGCCATCACCTGTACATACAGTATGTATTAGATACTGAAGCCAACGCCATTACCTGTACATACAGAATGTATTAGATACTGAAGCCAACGCCATCACCTGTACATACAGTATGTATTAGATACTGAAGCTAATGCCATCACCTGTACATACAGTCTGTATTAGATACTGAAGCTAATGCCATCACCTGTACATACAGTCTGTATTAGATACTGAAGCCAACGCCATTACCTGTACATACAGTCTGTATTAGATACTGAAGCTAATGCCATTACCTGTACATACAGTATGTATTAGATACTATAGCCAACGCCATCACCTGTACATACAGTATGTATTAGATACTATAGCCAACGCCAACACCTGTTCATACAGTATGTATTAGATACTGAAGCCAACGCCATCACCTGTACATACAGAATGTATTAGATACTGAAGCCAACGCCATCACCTGTACATACAGATATATTAGATACTATAGCCAATGCCATCACCTGTACATACAGTATGTATTAGATACGGAAGCCAACGCCATCACCTGTACATACAGTATGTATTAGATACTGAAGCCAATGCCATCACCTGTACATACAGTATGTATTAGATACTGAAGCCAACACCATCACCTGTACATACAGTCTGTATTAGATACGGAAGCCAACGCCATCACCTGTACATACAGTATGTATTAGATACTATAGCCAATGCCATCACCTGTACATACAGTATGTATTAGATACTGAAGCCAACGCCATCACCTGTACATACAGTCTGTATTAGATACTGAAGCCAACACCATCACCTGTACATACAGTATGTATTAGATACTGAAGCCAATGCCATCACCTGTTCATACAGTATGTATTAGATACTATAGCCAAAGCCATCACCTGTACATACAGTATGTATTAGATACTGAAGCCAATGCCATCACCTGTACATACAGTATGTATTAGATACTATAGCCAACGCCATCACCTGTACATACAGTATGTATTAGATACTGAAGCCAACGCCATCACCTGTACATACAGTATGTATTAGATACTGAAGCCAACGCCATCACCTGTACATACAGTATGTATTAGATACTGAAGCCAACGCCATCACCTGTACATACAGTATGTATTAGATACTGAAGCCAACGCCATCACCTGTACATACAGTATGTATTAGATACTATAGCCAACGCCATCACCTGTACATACAGTATGTATTAGATACTGAAGCCAATGCCATCACCTGTACATACAGTATGTATTAGATACTGAAGCCAATGCCATCACCTGTAAATACAGTATGTATTAGATACTGAAGCCAATGCCATCACCTGGACATACAGTATGTATTAGATACTGAAGCCAATGCCATCACCTGTACATACAGTATGTATTAGATACTGAAGCCAACGCCATTACCTGTACATACAGTATGTATTAGATACTGAAGCCAAAGCCATCACCTGTACATACAGTATGTATTAGATACTGAAGCCAATGCCATCACCTGTACATACAGTATGTATTAGATACTGAAGCCAATGCCATCACCTGTACATACAGTATGTATTAGATACTATAGCCAACGCCATCACCTGTACATACAGTATGTATTAGATACTGAAGCCAACGCCATCACGTGTACATACAGTATGTATTAGATACTGAAGCCAACGCCATCACCTGTACATACAGTATGTATTAGATACTGAAGCCAACGCCATCACCTGTACATATAGTATGTATTAGATACTATAGCCAACGCCATCACCTGTACATACAGTCTGTATTAGATACTGAAGCCAATGCCATCACCTGTACATACAGTATGTATTAGATAGGGAAGCCAATGCCATCACCTGTACATACAGTCTGTATTAGATACGGAAGCCAACGCCATCACCTGTACATACAGTATGTATTAGATACCAAAGCCAATGCCATCACCTGTACATACAGTATGTATTAGATACTGAAGCCAATACCATCACCTGTACATACAGTATGTATTAGATACTGAAGCCAATGCCATCACCAGTACATACAGTATGTATTAGATACTGAAGCCAACACCATCACCTGTACATACAGTATGTATTAGATACTGAAGCCATCACCTGTACATACAGTATGTATTAGATACTGAAGCCATCACCTGTACATGCAGTATGTATTAGATACTGAAGCCATCACCTGTACATACAGTATGTATTAGATACTGAAGCCATTACCTGTACATACAGTATGTATTAGATACTGAAGCCAAAGCCATCACCTGTACATACAGTATGTATTAGATACTGAAGCCAAAGCCATCACCTGTACATACAGTCTGTATTAGATACTATAGCCAACGCCATCACCTGTACATACAGTATGTATTAGATACTAAAGCCAACGCCATCACCTGTACATACAGTATGTATTAGATACTGAAGCCAACGCCATCACCTGTACATACAGTCTGTATTAGATACGGAAGCCAACGCCATCACCTGTACATACAGTATGTATTAGATACCAAAGCCAATGCCATCACCTGTACATACAGTATGTATTAGATAGGGAAGCCAATGCCATCACCTGTACATACAGTATGTATTAGATACTGAAGCCAACGCCATCACGTGTACATACAGTATGTATTAGATACTGAAGCCAATGCCATCACCTGTACATACAGTATGTATTAGATACTATAGCCAACGCAATCACCTGTACATACAGTATGTATTAGATACTGAAGCCAACGCCATCACCTGTACATACAGTATGTATTAGATACTATAGCCAACGCCATCACCTGTACATACAGTATGTATTAGATACTGAAGCCAACGCCATCACCTGTACATACAGTATGTATTAGATACTATAGCCAACGCCATCACCTGTACATACAGTATGTATTAGATACTGAAGCCAACGCCATCACCTGTACATACAGTATGTATTAGATACTATAGCCAACGCCATCACCTGTACATACAGTATGTATTAGATACTGAAGCCAATGCCATCACCTGTACATACAGTATGTATTAGATACTGAAGCCAATGCCATCACCTGTACATACAGTATGTATTAGATACTGAAGCCAATGCCATCACCTGTACATACAGTATGTATTAGATACTGAAGCCAATGCCATCACCTGTACATACAGTATGTATTAGATACTGAAGCCAATGCCATCACCTGTACATACAGTATGTATTAGATACTGAAGCCAAAGCCATCACCTGTACATACAGTATGTATTAGATACTGAAGCCAATGCCATCACCTGTACATACAGTATGTATTAGATACTGAAGCCAATGCCATCACCTGTACATACAGTATGTATTAGATACTGAAGCCAACGCCATCACCTGTACATACAGTATGTATTAGATACTGAAGCCAACGCCATCACGTGTACATACAGTATGTATTAGATACTGAAGCCAACGCCATCACCTGTACATACAGTATGTATTAGATACTGAAGCCAACGCCATCACCTGTACATATAGTATGTATTAGATACTATAGCCAACGCCATCACCTGTACATACAGTCTGTATTAGATACTGAAGCCAATGCCATCACCTGTACATACAGTATGTATTAGATAGGGAAGCCAATGCCATCACCTGTACATACAGTATGTATTAGATACTGAAGCCAATGCCATCACCTGTACATACAGTATGTATTAGATACTATAGCCAACGCCATCACCTGTACATACAGTCTGTATTAGATACTGAAGCCAATGCCATCACCTGTACATACAGTATGTATTAGATAGGGAAGCCAATGCCATCACCTGTACATACAGTATGTATTAGATAGGGAAGCCAATGCCATCACCTGTACATACAGTATGTATTAGATACTGAAGCCAATGCCATCACCTGTACATACAGTATGTATTAGATACTGAAGCCAATGCCATCACCTGTACATACAGAATGTATTAGATACGGAAGCCAACGCCATCACCTGTACATACAGGCTGTATTAGATACTGAAGCCAACGCCATCACCTGTACATACAGTATGTATTAGATACTGAAGCCAATGCCATCACCTGTACATACAGGCTGTATTAGATACTGAAGCCAATGCCATCACCTGTACATACAGTATGTATTAGATACTGAAGCCAATGCCATCACCTGTACATACAGTATGTATTAGATACTGAAGCCAACGCCATCACCTGTACATACAGTCTGTATTAGATACTATAGCCAACACCTGTACATACAGTATGTATTAGATACTGAAGCCAACGCCATCACCTGTACATACAGTATGTATTAGATACTGAAGCCAACGCCATCACCTGTACATACAGTATGTATTAGATACTGAAGCCAAAGCCATCACCTGTACATACAGTATGTATTAGATACTATAGCCAATGCCATCACCTGTACATACAGTCTGTATTAGATACTGAAGCCAATGCCATCACCTGTACATACAGTATGTATTAGATACTGAAGCCAACGGCATCACCTGTACATACAGTCTGCCTTAGATACTGAAGCCAACGCCATCACCTGTACATACAGAATGTATTAGATACTATAGCCAACGCCATCACCTGTACATACAGTATGTATTAGATACGGAAGCCAACGCCATCACCTGTACATACAGTATGTATTAGATACGGAAGCCAACGCCATCACCTGTACATACAGTCTGTATTAGATACGGAAGCCAACGCCATCACCTGTACATACAGTATGTATTAGATACTGAAGCCAACGCCATCACCTGTACATACAGTATGTATTAGATACTGAAGCCAACGCCATCACCTGTACATACAGTATGTATTAGATACTATAGCCAACGCAATCACCTGTACATACAGTATGTATTAGATACTGAAGCCAACGCCATCACCTGTACATACAGTATGTATTAGATACTGAAGTCAATGCCATCACCTGTACATACAGTATGTATTAGATACTATAGCCAACGCCATCACCTGTACATACAGTATCTATTAGATACTAAAGCCAACGCCATCACCTGTACATACAGAATGTATTAGATACGGAAGCCAACGCCATCACCTGTACATACAGAATTTATTAGATACTATAGCCAATGCCATCACCTGTACATACAGTCTGTATTAGATACTATAGCCAGACTCACGCTGGTGGAGTGACCCGAGGAGCATGCAGCAATCCCTCAGCCTCCCTCTCCAAGCAATGGGGGCCTGTAACAGAACCCATTTTTTGGGCAGAGGCTACATGGGCCTAAGGATACCCATAGATTGCATGGATATGTGGATTTTTAAATGACGGACACCCAATGTACTTTCATAACTCTGTCTTATGTCTACATCACCCTGTATCCATAGATACAGGATGGGTACAGGGTGTGGGAGCAACCGAGTGGGCATAAAGGACTTAATATTTAATAAGAGCTGTTTTATTTACGCTTGATAAGATATATAATATTAACGGAGCTTTATAATAATATTCAAGACTATAAAATAATCTTATGGAGCTATATAATAATCTTATGGAGCTATATAATAATATTAAGGAACTGTATAATAATATTTAGAGGCTATGGCCCCAAGTTATCAAAGTCTGGCGGACCTGATCCAACAGTGCAGATCAGGTCCGCCAGACTTCGCTGTATTCAGCATTGCAACGCCTCCCCCTGCTGACTCGCGGCCAATTGGCCACCAGCAGGGAGGTGTCAATCAACCCAATCGTACTCGATCGGGTTGATTTCCGGCGATGTCTGTCCGCCCGCTCAGAGCAGGGGGACAGGTTATGGAGCAGCGGTCTTTCGGAGCTTGATACATATGCCCCAAAATGATAATAGGGAGCTATATAATATTATTAGGGAGCTATATAATATTATTAGGGAGCTATATAATATTTAGTGGCTATATAATAATATTATGTAGCTTTATAATATTACAAGGCTATATAATAATAATAATAGGGAGCTATATAATATTTAGAGGCTATATAATAAGGAGCTAGATAATAATAAGGAGCTAGATAATAATAAGGAGCTAGATAATAATAAGGAGCTAGATAATAATAAGGAGCTAGATAATAATAAGGAGCTAGATAATAATAAGGAGCTAGATAATAATAAGGAGCTAGATAATAATAAGGAGCTAGATAATAATAAGGAGCTAGATAATAATAAGGAGCTAGATAATAATAAGGAGCTAGATAATAATGAGCTAGATAATAATAAGGAGCTAGATAATAATAAGGAGCTAGATAATAAGGAGCTAGATAATAATATTAAGGAGCTAGATAATAATATTAAGGAGCTAGATAATAATATTAAGGAGCTAGATAATAATATGAAGGAGCTAGATAATATTTAGAGGCTATATAATAATATTAAGGAGCTATATAATAAGGAGCTAGATAATATTAAGGAGCTATATAATAATATTAAGGCGCTAGATAATAATATTAAGGAGCTAGATAACATTAAGGAGCTAGATAATGATATTAAGGAGCTATATAATATTTAGAGGCTAGATAATAATATTAAGGAGCTAGATAATAATATTAAGGAGCTAGATAATAATATTAAGGAGCTAGATAATAATATGAAGGAGCTAGATAATATTTAGAGGCTATATAATAATATTAAGGAGCTATATAATAAGGAGCTAGATAATATTAAGGAGCTATATAATAATATTAAGGCGCTAGATAATAATATTAAGGAGCTAGATAACATTAAGGAGCTAGATAATGATATTAAGGAGCTATATAATATTTAGAGGCTAGATAATAATATTAAGGAGCTAGATAATAATATTAAGGAGCTAGATAATAATATTAAGGAGCTAGATAATAATATTAAGGAGCTATATAATAATATTAAGGAGCTAGATAATGATATTAAGGAGCTAGATAATGATATTAAGGAGCTATATAATATTAAGGAGCTAGATAATAATATTAAGGAGCTATATAATATTAAGGAGCTAGATAATAATATTAAGGAGCTAGATAATAATATTAAGGAGCTATATAATAATATTAAGGAGCTAAATAATAAAATTAAGGAGCTATATAATGAGCTATATAATAAGGAGCTATATCATATTAAGGAGCTATATAATGATTTTAATAAACACTATAATAATATTAAGGAGCTATATAAGGATTTTAATAAACACTATAATAATATTAGGGAGCTATATAATGATTTTAATAAACACTATAATTATATTAGGGAACTATCAATATTACAGTAATTCTGATTAACAATAATGTATAATACAACAGAACTAATAAAATTATATCATAATGCTGTACAAAGCGAAGCATCATTTTATAATGACAGATAAACTGCCTGTCACTCAGCTCACATATCCTGCTGGCATCTGATCTGTTATTAAAAGCTACAAACGCTCTCTCACAGCTTGGGGTAACTGGGTTTGGCCTCTCACGGTTTCCCCTCAAGGGAGCAGGGCATTTTGGGTTCGTATCACCATGACCCTGCGAGCACACTGAGGTCATGATCTGCACAGGGTGTCTAATTATATTCAGATGTGGCTCAGAATACTCCCCTTTGTGTAATGGAAATAGGCAGAGAGAGATCCAAAAACGCTAGACTGACTTTTACAGCCAGAGGAAGCAGCATAAGGAAATGACCGTCAGTGGGTCAGTGAATCACACGTGTGCTGGATCTTCTCACACAGAGGAGTTACACACAGCCTGCCAGCAGCTCCAGATTACTGTATAAGTGTTAGTAACCCCCACCCCCAGGGGTAGAACCCCTAAACTCAGCTCTACTCACTGCATTTGTTACCTATTTATACTGTAAATGTGTTAGTGATCCCCCCCAGGGGTAGAACCCCTAAACTCAGCTCTACACACTGCATTTATTACCTATTTATACTGTAAATGAGTTAGTGATCCCCCCCAGGGGTAGAACCCCTAAACTCAGCTCTACACACTGCATTTGTTACCTATTTATACTGTAAATGTGTTAGTGATCCCCCCCCCCAGGGGTAGAACCCCTAAACTCAGCTCTACTCACTGCATTTGTTACCTATTTATACTGTAAATGTGTTAGTGATCCCCCCCAGGGGTAGAACCCCTAAACTCAGCTCTACACACTGCATTTATTACCTATTTATACTGTAAATGTGTTAGTAATCCCCCCAGGGGTAGAACCCCTAAACTCAGCTCTACACACTGCATTTGTTACCTATTTATACAGTAAATGTGTTAGTGATCCCCCCCCAGGGGTAAAACCCCTAAACTCAGCTCTACTCACTGCATTTGTTACCTATTTATACTGTAAATGTGTTAGTGATCCCCCCCAGGGGTAGAACCCCTAAACTCAGCTCTACACACTGCATTTGTTACCTATTTATACTGTAACTGTGTTAGTGATCCCCTCAGGGGTAGAACCCCTAAACTCAGCTCTACACGCTGCATTTGTTACCTATTTATACTGTAAATATGTTAGTGATGCCCCCAGGGGAAGAACCCCTAAACCCAGCTCTACACACTGCATTTGTTACCTATTTATACTGTAAATGTGTTAGTGATCCCCCCAGGGGTAGAACCCCTAAACCCAGCTCTACTCACTGCATTTGTTACCTATTTATACTGTAAATGTGTTAGTGATCCCCCCAGGGGTAGAACCCCTAAACTCAGCTCTACACACTGCATTTGTTACCTATTTATACTGTAAATGTGTTAGTGATCCCCCCAGGGGTAGAACCCCTAAACTCAGCTCTACACACTGCATTTGTTACCTATTTATACTGTAAATGTGTTAGTGATCCCCCCAGGGGTACAACCCCTAAACTCGGCTCTACACGCTGCATTTGTTACCTATTTATACTGTAAATGTGTTAGTGACCCCCCCCCCCCAGGGGTAGAACCCCTAAACTCAGCTCTACACGCTGCATTTGTTACCTATTTATACTGTAAATGTGTTAGTGATCCCCCCAGGGGTAGAACCCCTAAACTCAGCTCTACGCGCTGCATTTGTTACCTATTTATACTGTAAATGTGTTAGTGATCACCCCCAGGGGTAGAACCCCTAAACTCAGCTCTACGCACTGCATTTGTTACCTATTTATACTGTAAATGTATTAGTGATCCCCCCCCAGGGGTAGAACCCCTAAACCCAGCTCTACACACTGCATTTGTTACCTATTTATACTGTAAATGAATTAGTGATCCCCCCAGGGGTAGAACCCCTAAACTCAGCTCTACTCGCTGCATTTGTTACCTATTTATACTGTAAATGTGTTAGTGATCCCCCCAGGGGTAGAACCCCTAAACTCAGCTCTACTCGCTGCATTTGTTACCTATTTATACTGTAAATGTGTTAGTGATCCCCCCCCCAGGGGTAGAACCCCTAAACTCAGCTCTACACGCTGCATTTGTTACCTATTTATACTGTAAATGTGTTAGTGATCCCCCCAGGGGTAGAACCCCTAAACTCAGCTCTACTCGCTGTATTTGTTACCTATTTATACTGTAACTGTGTTAGTGATCCCCCAGGGGTAGAACCCCTAAACTCAGCTCTACACACTGCATTTGTTACCTATTTATACTGTAAATGTGTTAGTGATCACCCCCAGGGGTAGAACCCCTAAACTCAGCTCTACACACTGCATTTGTTACCTATTTATACTGTAAATATGTTACTGATCCCCCCAGGGGTAGAACCCCTAAACTCAGCTCTACTCTCTGCATTTGTTACCTATTTATAATGTAAATGTGTTAGTGATCCCCCCCAGGGGTAGAACCCCTAAACTCAGCTCTACACGCTGCATTTGTTACCTATTTATACAGTAAATGTGTTAGTGATCCCCCCCCCAGGGGTAGAACCCCTAAACCCAGCTCTACACACTGCATTTGTTACCTATTTATACAGTAAATGTATTAGTGATCCCCCCAGGGGTACAACCCCTAAACTCAGCTCTACGCACTGCATTTGTTACCTATTTATACTGTAAATGTGTTAGTGATCCCCCCCAGGGGTAGAACCCCTAAACTCAGCTCTACGCACTGCATTTATTACCTATTTATACTGTAAATGTGTTAGTGATCTCCCCCCCAGGGGTAGAACCCCTAAACTCAGCTCTACGCACTGCATTTATTACCTATTTATACTGTAAATGTGTTAGTGATCCCCCCCCCCAGGGGTAGAACCCCTAAACTCAGCTCTACTCGCTGCATTTGTTACCTATTTATACTGTAAATGTGTTAGTGATCCCCCCCCCCAGGGGTAGAACCCCTAAACTCAGCTCTACGCACTGCATTTATTACCTATTTATACTGTAAATATGTTAGTGATCCCCCCAGGGGTAGAACCCCTAAACTCAGCTCTACTCGCTGCATTTGTTACCTATTTATACTGTAAATGTGTTAGTGATCCCCCCCAGGGGTAGAACCCCTAAACTCAGCTCTACGCACTGCATTTGTTACCTATTTATACTGTAAATGTGTTAGTGATCCCCCCAGGGGTAGAACCCCTAAACTCAGCTCTACTCGCTGCATTTGTTACCTATTTATACTGTAAATGTGTTAGTGATCCCCCCAGGGGTAGAACCCCTAAACTCAGCTCTACTCGCTGCATTTGTTACCTATTTATACTGTAAATGTGTTAGTGACCCCCCCCCCCCACCAGGGGTAGAACCCCTAAACTCAGCTCTACACACTGCATTTGTTACCTATTTATACTGTAAATGTGTTAGTGATCCCCCCAGGGGTAGAACCCCCTAAACCCAGCTCTACTCACTGCATTTGTTACCTATTTATACTGTAAATGTGTTAGTGATCCCCCCAGGGGTAGAACCCCTAAACTCAGCTCTACGCGCTGCATTTGTAACCTATTTATAATGTAAATGTGTTAGTGATCCCCCCAGGGGTAGAACCCCTAAACTCAGCTCTACGCGCTGCATTTGTAACCTATTTATAATGTAAATGTGTTAGTGATCCCCCCAGGGGTAGAACCCCTAAACTCAGCTCTACACACTGCATTTGTTACCTATTTATACTGTAAATGTGTTAGTGATGCCCCCAGGGGTAGAACCCCTAAACACAGCTCTACACGCTGTATTTGTTACCTATTTATACTGTAAATGTGTTAGTGATCCCCTCAGGGGTAGAACCCCTAAACTCAGCTCTACACGCTGCATTTGTTACCTATTTATACTGTAAATGTGTTAGTGATCCCCCCAGGGGTAGAACCCCTAAACTCAGCTCTACTCGCTGCATTTGTTACCTATTTATACTGTAAATGTGTTAGTGATCCCCCCAGGGGTAGAACCCCTAAACTCAGCTCTACGCACTGCATTTGTTACCTATTTATAATGTAAATGTGTTAGTGATCCCCCCAGGGGTAGAACCCCTAAACTCAGCTCTACTCGCTGCATTTGTTACCTATTTATACTGTAAATGTGTTAGTGATCCCCCCCCAGGGGTAGAACCCCTAAACTCAGCTCTACACGCTGCATTTGTTACCTATTTATACTGTAAATGTGTTAGTAACCCCCCCCAGGGGTAGAACCCCTAAACTCAGCTCTACACACTGCATTTGTTACCTATTTATACTGTAAATGTGTTAGTGATCCCCCCCCAGGGGTACAACCCCTAAACTCAGCTCTACACACTGCATTTGTTACCTATTTATACTGTAAATGTGTTAGTGATCCCCCCAGGGGTAGAACCCCTAAACTCAGCTCTACTCGCTGCATTTGTTACCTATTTATACTGTAAATGTGTTAGTGATCCCCCCCAGGGGTAGAACCCCTAAACTCAGCTCTACGCACTGCATTTGTTACCTATTTATAATGTAAATGTGTTAGTGATCCCCCCAGGGGTACAACCCCTAAACCCAGCTCTACTCACTGCATTTGTTACCTATTTATACTGTAAATGTGTTAGTGATCCCCCCAGGGGTAGAACCCCTAAACTCAGCTCTACTCGCTGCATTTGTTACCTATTTATACTGTAAATGTGTTAGTGATCCCCCCCCCCAGGGGTAGAACCCCTAAACTCAGCTCTACACGCTGCATTTGTTACCTATTTATACTGTAAATGTGTTAGTGATCCCCCCAGGGGTAGAACCCCTAAACTCAGCTCTACTCGCTGTATTTGTTACCTATTTATACTGTAACTGTGTTAGTGATCCCCAAGGGGTAGAACCCCTAAACTCAGCTCTACACACTGCATTTGTTACCTATTTATACTGTAAATGTGTTAGTGATCCCCCCCAGGGGTAGAACCCCTAAACTCAGCTCTACACGCTGCATTTGTTACCTATTTATACAGTAAATGTGTTAGTGATCCCCCCCCAGGGGTAGAACCCCTAAACCCAGCTCTACACACTGCATTTGTTACCTATTTATACAGTAAATGTATTAGTGATCCCCCCAGGGGTACAACCCCTAAACTCAGCTCTACGCACTGCATTTGTTACCTAGTTATACTGTAAATGTGTTAGTGATCCCCCCCAGGGGTAGAACCCCTAAACTCAGCTCTATGCACTGCATTTATTACCTATTTATACTGTAAATGTGTTAGTGATCCCCCCCCCAGGGGTAGAACCCCTAAACTCAGCTCTACGCACTGCATTTATTACCTATTTATACTGTAAATATGTTAGTGATCCCCCCAGGGGTAGAACCCCTAAACTCAGCTCTACTCGCTGCATTTGTTACCTATTTATACTGTAAATGTGTTAGTGATCCCCCCCAGGGGTAGAACCCCTAAACTCAGCTCTACGCACTGCATTTGTTACCTATTTATACTGTAAATGTGTTAGTGATCCCCCCAGGGGTAGAACCCCTAAACTCAGCTCTACTCGCTGCATTTGTTACCTATTTATACTGTAAATGTGTTAGTGATCCCCCCAGGGGTAGAACCCCTAAACTCAGCTCTACTCGCTGCATTTGTTACCTATTTATACTGTAAATGTGTTAGTGACCCCCCCCCCACCAGGGGTAGAACCCCTAAACTCAGCTCTACACACTGCATTTGTTACCTATTTATACTGTAAATGTGTTAGTGATCCCCCCAGGGGTAGAACCCCTAAACCCAGCTCTACTCACTGCATTTGTTACCTATTTATACTGTAAATGTGTTAGTGATCCCCCCAGGGGTAGAACCCCTAAACTCAGCTCTACGCGCTGCATTTGTAACCTATTTATAATGTAAATGTGTTAGTGATCCCCCCAGGGGTAGAACCCCTAAACTCAGCTCTACACACTGCATTTGTTACCTATTTATACTGTAAATGTGTTAGTGATGCCCCCAGGGGTAGAACCCCTAAACACAGCTCTACACGCTGTATTTGTTACCTATTTATACTGTAAATGTGTTAGTGATCCCCTCAGGGGTAGAACCCCTAAACTCAGCTCTACACGCTGCATTTGTTACCTATTTATACTGTAAATGTGTTAGTGATCCCCCCAGGGGTAGAACCCCTAAACTCAGCTCTACTCGCTGCATTTGTTACCTATTTATACTGTAAATGTGTTAGTGATCCCCCCAGGGGTAGAACCCCTAAACTCAGCTCTACACGCTGCATTTGTTACCTATTTATACTGTAAATGTATTAGTGATCCCCCCCCCCAGGGGTAGAACCCCTAAACTCAGCTCTACACGCTGCATTTGTTACCTATTTATACTGTAAATGTGTTAGTGATCCCCCCCCCCAGGGGTAGAACCCCTAAACTCAGCTGTACACACTGTATTTGTTACCTATTTATACTGTAAATGTGTTAGTGATCCCCCCCCCCAGGGGTAGAACCCCTAAACTCAGCTCTACACACTGCATTTGTTACCTATTTATACTGTAAATGTGTTAGTGATCCCCCCCAGGGGTAGAACCCCTAAACTCAGCTCTACACACTGCATTTGTTACCTATTTATACTGTAAATGTGTTAGTGATCCCCCCAGGGGTAGAACCCCTAAACTCAGCTCTACTCGCTGCATTTGTTACCTATTTATACTGCAAATGTGTTAGTGATCCCCCCAGGGGTAGAACCCCTAAACTCAGCTCTACTCGCTGTATTTGTTACCTATTTATACTGTAACTGTGTTAGTGATCCCCCAGGGGTAGAACCCCTAAACTCAGCTCTACACACTGCATTTGTTACCTATTTATACTGTAAATGTATTAGTGATCCCCCCCAGGGGTAAAACCCCTAAACTCAGCACTACGCACTGCATTTGTTACCTATTTATACTGTAAATGTGTTAGTGATCCCCCCCCCAGGGGTAGAACCCCTAAACTCAGCTCTACACACTGCATTTGTTACCTATTTATACTGTAAATGTGTTAGTGATCCCCCCCCAGGGGTAGAACCCCTAAACTCAGCTCTACACACTGCATTTGTTACCTATTTATACTGTAAATGTGTTAGTGATCCCCCCCAGGGGTAGAACCCCTAAACTCAGCTCTACACACTGCATTTGTTACCTATTTATACTGTAAATGTGTTAGTGATCCCCCCCCCAGGGGTAAAACCCCTAAACTCAGCTCTACACACTGCATTTGTTACCTATTTATACTGTAAATGTGTTAGTGATCCCCCCCCAGGGGTAGAACCCCTAAACCCAGCTCTACTCGCTGCATTTGTTACCTATTTATACTGTAAAAGTGTTAGTGATCTCCCCCCCCAGGGGTAGAACCCCTAAACCCAGCTCTACTTGCTGCATTTGTTACCTATTTATAATGTAAATGTGTTAGTGATCCCCCCCCAGGGGTAGAACCCCTAAACTCAGCTCTACACACTGCATTTGTTACCTATTTATACTGTAAATGTATTAGTGATCCCCCCCCCAGGGGTAGAACCCCTAAACTCAGCTCTACACACTGCATTTGTTACCTATTTATACTGTAAATGTGTTAGTGACCCCCCCCCCCCACCAGGGGTAGAACCCCTAAACTCAGCTCTACACGCTTCATTCATCACCTATTTATACTGTAAATGTATTAGTGATCCCCCCCCAGGGGTAGAACCCCTAAACTCAGCTCTACACACTGCATTTGTTACCTATTTATACAGTAAATGTATTAGTGATCCCCCCCCCAGGGGTAGAACCCCTAAACTCAGCTCTACTCGCTGCATTTGTTAGCTATTTATACTGTAAATGTGTTAGTAACCCCCACCCCCAGGGTTAGAACCCCTAAACTCAGCTCTACTCGCTGCATTTGTTACCTATTTATACTGTAAATGTGTTAATGATCCCCCCAGGGGTAGAACCCCTAAACTCAGCTCTACGCACTGCATTTGTTACCTATTTATACTGTAAATGTGTTAGTGATCCCCCCAGGGGTAGAACCCCTAAACTCAGCTGTACACGCTGCATTTGTTACCTATTTATACTGTAAATATGTTAGTGATCCCCCCCAGGGGTAGAACCCCTAAACTCAGCTCTACACGCTGCATTTGTTACCTATTTATACTGTAAATGTGTTAGTAACCCCCACCCCCAGGGGTAGAACCCCTAAACTCAGCTCTACACGCTGCATTTGTTACCTATTTATACTGTAACTGTGTTAGTGATCCCCCCAGGGGTAGAACCCCTAAACTCAGCTGTACTCACTGCATTTGTTAGCTATTTATACTGTAAATGTGTTAGTGATCCCCCCAGGGGTAGAACCCCTAAACTCAACTCTACACACTGCATTTGTTACCTATTTATACTGTAAATGTGTTAGTGATCCCCCCAGGGGTAGAACCCCAAAACTCAGCTGTACTCACTGCATTTGTTACCTATTTATACTGTAAATGTGTTAGTGATCCCCCCAGGGGTAAAACCCCTAAACACAGCTCTACACGCTGCATTTGTTACCTATTTATAATGTAAATGTGTTAGTGATCCCCCCAGGGGTAGAACCCCTAAACCCAGCTCTACTCACTGCATTTGTTACCTATTTATACTGTAAATGTGTTAGTGATCCCCCCAGGGGTAGAACCCCTAAACTCAGCTCTACTCGCTGCATTTGTTACCTATTTATACTGTAAATGTGTTAGTGATCCCCCCCCCCAGGGGTAGAACCCCTAAACTCGGCTCTACTCGCTGCATTTGTTACCTATTTATAATGTAAATGTATTAGTGATCCCCCCAGGGGTAGAACCCCTAAACTCAGCTCTACACGCTGCATTTGTTACCTATTTATACTGTAAATGTGTTAGTGATCCCCCCAGGGGTAGAACCCCTAAACTCAGCTCTACACACTGCATTTGTTACCTATTTATACTGTAAATGTGTTAGTGATCCCCCCCCAGGGGTAGAACCCCTAAACTCAGCTCTACACACTGCATTTGTTACCTATTTATACAGTAAATGTATTAGTGATCCCCCCCAGGGGTAGAACCCCTAAACTCAGCTCTACACACTGCATTTGTTACCTATTTATACTGTAAATGTGTTAGTGATCCCCCCCCCAGGGGTAGAACCCCTAAACTCAGCTCTACACGCTGCATTTGTTACCTATTTATACTGTAAATGTGTTAGTGATGCCCCCAGGGGTAGAACCCCTAAACTCAGCTCTACGCACTGCATTTGTTACCAATTTATACTGTAAATGTGTTAGTGATCCCCAGGGGTAGAACCCCTAAACTCAGCTCTACTCGCTGCATTTGTAACCTATTTATACTGTAACTGTGTTAGTGATCCCCCCAGGGGTAGAACCCCTAAACTCAGCTCTACACGCTGCATTTGTTACCTATTTATAATGTAAATGTGTTAGTGATGCCCCCAGGGGGAGAACCCCTAAACTCAGCTCTACTCGCTGCATTTGTTACCTATTTATACAGTAAATGTATTAGTGATCCCCCCCAGGGTAGAACCCCTAAACTCAGCTCTACTCGCTGCATTTGTTACCTATTTATACTGTAAATGTGTTAATGATCCCCCCAGGGGTAGAACCCCTAAACTCAGCTCTACGCACTGCATTTGTTACCTATTTATACTGTAAATGTCTTAGTGATCCCCCCCAGGGGTAGAACCCCTAAACTCAGCTCTACGCACTGCATTTGTTACCTATTTATAATGTAAATGTGTTAGTGATCCCCCCAGGGGTAGAACCCCTAAACTCAGCTCTACACGCTGCATTTGTTACCTATTTATACTGTAAATGTGTTAGTGATCCCCCCAGGGGTAGAACCCCTAAACTCAGCTCTACACGCTGCATTTGTTACCTATTTATACTGTAAATGTATTAGTGATCCCCTCAGGGGTAGAACCCCTAAACTCAGCTCTACGCACTGCATTTGTTACCTATTTATACTGTAAATGTATTAGTGATCCCCCCAGGGGTAGAACCCCTAAACTCAGCTCTACTCGCTGCATTTGTTACCTATTTATAATGTAAATGTCTTAGTGATCCCCCCAGGGGAAGAACCCCTAAACTCAGCTCTACGCACTGCATTTGTTACCTATTTATACTGTAAATGTGTTAGTGATCCCCCCAGGGGTAGAACCCCTAAACTCAGCTCTACACACTGCATTTGTTACCTATTTATACTGTAAATGTGTTAGTGATCCCCCCAGGGGTAGAACCCCTAAACTCAGCTCTACACACTGCATTTGTTACCTATTTATACTGTAAATGTGTTAATGATCCCCCCAGGGGTAGAACCCCTAAACTCAGCTCTACACACTGCATTTGTTACCTATTTATACTGTAAATGTGTTAATGATCCCCCCAGGGGTAGAACCCCTAAACTCAGCTCTACACGCTGCATTTGTTACCTATTTATAATGTAAATGTGTTAGTGATCCCCCCAGGGGTAAAACCCCTAAACACAGCTCTACACACTGCATTTGTTACCTATTTATACTGTAAATGTATTAGTGATCCCCCCAGGGGTAGAACCCCTAAACTCAGCTCTACTCACTGCATTTGTTACCTATTTATACTGTAAATGTATTAGTGATGCCCCCAGGGGTAGAACCCCTAAACTCAGCTCTACGCACTGCATTTGTTACCTATTTATACTGTAAATGTGTTAGTGATCCCCCCCAGGGGTAGAACCCCTAAACTCCGCTCTACACGCTGCATTTGTTACCTATTTATACTGTAAATGTGTTAGTGATCCCCCCCCAGGGGTAGAACCCCTAAACTCAGCTCTACACACTGCATTTGTTAGCTATTTATACTGTAAATGTGTTAGTGATCCCCCCCCCCAGGGGTAGAACCCCTAAACTCAGCTCTACACACTGCATTTGTTACCTATTTATAATGTAAATGTGTTAGTGATCCCCCCCAGGGGAAGAACCCCTAAACTCAGCTCTACGCACTGCATTTGTCACCTATTTATACTGTAAATGTGTTAGTGACCCCCCCCAGGGGTAGAACCCCTAAACTCAGCTCTACACACTGCATTTTGTCACCTATTTATACTGTAAATGTGTTAGTGATCCCCCCAGGGGTAGAACCCCTAAACCCAGCTCTACTCACTGCATTTGTTACCTATTTATAATGTAAATGTGTTAGTGATCCCCCCAGGGGTAGAACCCCTAAACTCAGCTCTACGCGCTGCATTTGTTACCTATTTATACTGCAAATGTGTTAGTGATCCCCCCAGGGGTAGAACCCCTAAACACAGCTCTACTCGCTGCATTTGTTATCTATTTATACTGTAAATGTGTTAGTGATCCCCCCCAGGGGTAGAACCCCTAAACTCAGCTCTACTCGCTGCATTTGTTACCTATTTATACTGTAAATGTGTTAGTGATCCCCCCCCAGGGGTAGAACCCCTAAACTCAGCTCTACACACTGCATTTGTTACCTATTTATACTGTAAATGTGTTAGTGATCCCCCCCCAGGGGTAGAACCCCTAAACTCAGCTCTACACACTGCATTTGTTACCTATTTATACTGTAAATGTGTTAGTGATCCCCCCAGGGGTAGAACCCCTAAACTCAGCTCTACGCACTGCATTTGTTACCTATTTATACTGTAAATGTGTTAGTGATCCCCCCCAGGGGAAGAACCCCTAAACTCAGCTGTACACGCTGCATTTGTTACCTATTTATACTGTAAATATGTTAGTGATCCCCCCCAGGGGTAGAACCCCTAAACTCAGCTCTACTCGCTGCATTTGTTACCTATTTATACTGTAAATGTGTTAGTGATCCCCCCCCCCAGGGGTAGAACCCCTAAACTCAGCTCTACACGCTGCATTTGTTACCTATTTATAATGTAAATGTGTTAGTGATGCCCCCAGGGGGAGAACCCCTAAACTCAGCTCTACTCGCTGCATTTGTTACCTATTTATACAGTAAATGTGTTAGTGACCCCCCCCCCAGGGGTAGAACCCCTAAACTCAGCTCTACACACTGCATTTGTTACCTATTTATACTGTAAATGTGTTAGTGATCCCCCCAGGGGTAGAACCCCTAAACTCAGCTCTACACACTGCATTTGTTACCTATTTATACTGTAAATGTGTTAATGATCCCCCAGGGGTAGAACCCCTAAACTCAGCTCTACACACTGCATTTGTTACCTATTTATACAGTAAATGTATTAGTGATCCCCCCCAGGGGTAGAACCCCTAAACTCAGCTCTACACACTGCATTTGTTACCTATTTATACTGTAAATGTGTTAGTGATCCCCCCAGGGGTAGAACCCCTAAACTCAGCTCTACGCACTGCATTTGTTACCTATTTATAATGTAAATGTGTTAGTGATCCCCCCAGGGGTAGAACCCCTAAACTCAGCTCTACACGCTGCATTTGTTACCTATTTATACTGTAAATGTGTTAGTGATCCCCCCAGGGGTAGAACCCCTAAACTCAGCTCTACACGCTGCATTTGTTACCTATTTATACTGTAAATGTATTAGTGATCCCCTCAAGGATAGAACCCCTAAACTCAGCTCTACGCACTGCATTTGTTACCTATTTATACTGTAAATGTATTAGTGATCCCCCCAGGGGTAGAACCCCTAAACTCAGCTCTACTCGCTGCATTTGTTACCTATTTATAATGTAAATGTCTTAGTGATCCCCCCAGGGGAAGAACCCCTAAACTCAGCTCTACGCACTGCATTTGTTACCTATTTATACTGTAAATGTGTTAGTGATCCCCCCAGGGGTAGAACCCCTAAACTCAGCTCTACACACTGCATTTGTTACCTATTTATACTGTAAATGTGTTAGTGATCCCCCCAGGGGTAGAACCCCTAAACTCAGCTCTACACACTGCATTTGTTACCTATTTATACTGTAAATGTGTTAATGATCCCCCCAGGGGTAGAACCCCTAAACTCAGCTCTACACACTGCATTTGTTACCTATTTATACTGTAAATGTGTTAATGATCCCCCCAGGGGTAGAACCCCTAAACTCAGCTCTACACGCTGCATTTGTTACCTATTTATAATGTAAATGTGTTAGTGATCCCCCCAGGGGTAAAACCCCTAAACACAGCTCTACACACTGCATTTGTTACCTATTTATACTGTAAATGTATTAGTGATCCCCCCAGGGGTAGAACCCCTAAACTCAGCTCTACTCACAGCATTTGTTACCTATTTATACTGTAAATGTATTAGTGATGCCCCCAGGGGTAGAACCCCTAAACTCAGCTCTACGCACTGCATTTGTTACCTATTTATACTGTAAATGTGTTAGTGATCCCCCCCAGGGGTAGAACCCCTAAACTCAGCTCTACACGCTGCATTTGTTACCTATTTATACTGTAAATGTGTTAGTGATCCCCCCCCAGGGGTAGAACCCCTAAACTCAGCTCTACACACTGCATTTGTTAGCTATTTATACTGTAAATGTGTTAGTGATCCCCCCCCCCAGGGGTAGAACCCCTAAACTCAGCTCTACACACTGCATTTGTTACCTATTTATAATGTAAATGTGTTAGTGATCCCCCCCAGGGGAAGAACCCCTAAACTCAGCTCTACGCACTGCATTTGTCACCTATTTATACTGTAAATGTGTTAGTGACCCCCCCCAGGGGTAGAACCCCTAAACTCAGCTCTACACACTGCATTTTGTCACCTATTTATACTGTAAATGTGTTAGTGATCCCCCCAGGGGTAGAACCCCTAAACCCAGCTCTACTCACTGCATTTGTTACCTATTTATAATGTAAATGTGTTAGTGATCCCCCCAGGGGTAGAACCCCTAAACTCAGCTCTACGCGCTGCATTTGTTACCTATTTATACTGCAAATGTGTTAGTGATCCCCCCAGGGGTAGAACCCCTAAACACAGCTCTACTCGCTGCATTTGTTATCTATTTATACTGTAAATGTGTTAGTGATCCCCCCCAGGGGTAGAACCCCTAAACTCAGCTCTACTCGCTGCATTTGTTACCTATTTATACTGTAAATGTGTTAGTGATCCCCCCCAGGGGTAGAACCCCTAAACTCAGCTCTACACACTGCATTTGTTACCTATTTATACTGTAAATGTGTTAGTGATCCCCCCCCAGGGGTAGAACCCCTAAACTCAGCTCTACACACTGCATTTGTTACCTATTTATACTGTAAATGTGTTAGTGATCCCCCCAGGGGTAGAACCCCTAAACTCAGCTCTACGCACTGCATTTGTTACCTATTTATACTGTAAATGTGTTAGTGATCCCCCCCAGGGGAAGAACCCCTAAACTCAGCTGTACACGCTGCATTTGTTACCTATTTATACTGTAAATATGTTAGTGATCCCCCCCAGGGGTAGAACCCCTAAACTCAGCTCTACTCGCTGCATTTGTTACCTATTTATACTGTAAATGTGTTAGTGATCCCCCCCCCCAGGGGTAGAACCCCTAAACTCAGCTCTACACGCTGCATTTGTTACCTATTTATAATGTAAATGTGTTAGTGATGCCCCCAGGGGGAGAACCCCTAAACTCAGCTCTACTCGCTGCATTTGTTACCTATTTATACAGTAAATGTGTTAGTGACCCCCCCCAGGGGTAGAACCCCTAAACTCAGCTCTACACACTGCATTTGTTACCTATTTATACTGTAAATGTGTTAGTGATCCCCCCAGGGGTAGAACCCCTAAACTCAGCTCTACACACTGCATTTGTTACCTATTTATACTGTAAATGTGTTAATGATCCCCCAGGGGTAGAACCCCTAAACTCAGCTCTACACACTGCATTTGTTACCTATTTATACAGTAAATGTATTAGTGATCCCCCCCAGGGGTAGAACCCCTAAACTCAGCTCTACACACTGCATTTGTTACCTATTTATACTGTAAATGTGTTAGTGATCCCCCCAGGGGTAGAACCCCTAAACTCAGCTCTACACGCTGCATTTGTTACCTATTTATAATGTAAATGTGTTAGTGATGCCCCCAGGGGGAGAACCCCTAAACTCAGCTCTACTCGCTGCATTTGTTACCTATTTATACAGTAAATGTATTAGTGATCCCCCCCCAGGGGTAGAACCCCTAAACTCAGCTCTACACACTGCATTTGTTACCTATTTATACAGTAAATGTATTAGTGATCCCCCCCCAGGGGTAGAACCCCTAAACTCAGCTCTACACACTGCATTTGTTACCTATTCATACAGTAAATGTATTAGTGATCCCCCCCCAGGGGTAGAACCCCTAAACTCAGCTCTACACGCTGCATTTGTTACCTATTTATAATGTAAATGTGTTAGTGATGCCCCCAGGGGTAGAACCCCTAAACTCAGCTCTACTCGCTGCATTTGTTAGCTATTTATACTGTAAATGTGTTAGTAACCCCCACCCCCAGGGTTAGAACCCCTAAACTCAGCTCTACTCGCTGCATTTGTTACCTATTTATACTGTAAATGTGTTAATGATCCCCCCAGGGGTAGAACCCCTAAACTCAGCTCTACACACTGCATTTGTTACCTATTTATACTGTAAATGTGTTAATGATCCCCCCAGGGGTAGAACCCCTAAACTCAGCTCTACTCGCTGCATTTGTTAGCTATTTATACTGTAAATGTGTTAGTGACACCCCCCCAGGGGTAGAACCCCTAAACCCAGCTCTACACACTGCATTTGTTACCAATTTATACTGTAACTGTGTTAGTGATCCCCCCAGGGGTAGAACCCCTAAACCCAGCTCTACTCGCTGCATTTGTTACCTATTTATACTGTAAATGTATTAGTGATCCCCCCCAGGGGTAAAACCCCTAAACACAGCTCTACACACTGCATTTGTTACCTATTTATACTGTAAATGTGTTAGTGATCCCCCCCCCAGGGGTAGAACGCCTAAACTCAGCTCTACACACTGCATTTGTTACCTATTTATACTGTAAATATGTTAGTAACCCCCACCCCCAGGGGTAGAACCCCTAAACTCAGCTCTACACGCTGCATTTGTTACCTATTTATACTGTAAATGTGTTAGTGATGCCCCCAGGGGTAGAACCCCTAAACTCAGCTCTACACGCTGTATTTGTTACCTATTTATACTGTAAATGTGTTAGTGATCCCCCCCAGGGGTAGAACCCCTAAATTCAGCTCTACTCGCTGCATTTGTTAGCTATTTATACTGTAAAAGTGTTAGTAACCCCCACCCCCAGGGTTAGAACCACTAAACTCAGCTCTACTCGCTGCATTTGTTACCTATTTATACAGTAAATGTATTAGTGATCCCCCCCCCCCAGGGGTAGAACCCCTAAACTCAGCTCTACACACTGCATTTGAGGGGCTAATAATGTAACTGGGCAGTTTGTGATGTGGCGTTTTTTGGGCTAAAAGTGTAACTGGGCAGTTTGTGATGTGGGGGTTTAGGGGCTAATAGTGCAACTGGGCAGTTTGTGATGTGAGGGTTTAGGGGCTAATAGTGTAACTGGGCAGTTTGTGATGTGAGGGTTTAGGGGCTAATAGTGTTACTGGGCAGTTTGTGATGTGAGGGTTTAGGGGCTAATAGTGTAACTGGGCAGTTTGTGATGTGAGGGTTTAGGGGCTAATAGTGTAACTGGGCAGTTTGTGATGTGGGGGTTTAGGGGCTAATAGTGTAACTGGGAAGTTTGCGATGTGGTGGTTTAGGGGCTAATATAGTAGCTGGGCAGTTTGTGATGTGAGGGTTTAGGGGCTAATAGTGTAACTGGGCAGTTTGTGATGTGGTGGTTTAGGGGCTAATAGTGTAACTGGGCAGTTTGTGATGTGAGGGTTTAGGGGCTAATAGTGTAACTGGGCAGTTTGTGATGTGGGGGTTTAGGGGCTAATAGTATAGCTGGGCAGTTTGTGATGTGAGGGTTTAGGGGTTAATAGTGTAACTGGGCAGTTTGTGATGTAGGGGTTTAGGGGCTAATAGTGTAGCTGGGCAGTTTGTGATGTGGGGGTTTAGGGGCTAATAGTGTAACTGAGCAGTTTGTGATTTGGTGGTTTAGGGGCTAATAGTGTAACTGGGCAGTTTGTGATGTGGGGGTTTAGGGGCTAATAGTGTAACTGGGCAGTTTGTGATGTTAGGGTTTAGGGGCTAATAGTGTAACTGGGCCATTTGTGATGTGAGGGTTTAGGGGCTAATAGTGTAACTGGGCAGTTTGTGATGTGAGGGTTTAGGGGCTAATAGTGTAACTGAGCAGTTTGTGATTTGGTGGTTTAGGGGCTAATAGTGTAACTGAGCAGTTTTTGATTTGGTGGTTTAGGGGCTAATAGTGTAACTGGGCAGTTTGTGATGTGGTGGTTTAGGGGCTAATAGTGTTGCTGGTGCAGTTTGTGATGTGGGGGTTTAGGGGCTAATAGTGTAGCTGGGCAGTTTGTTATGTGGGGCTTTAGGGGCTAATAGTGTAACTGGGCAGTTTGTGATGTAGGGGTTTAGGGTCTAATAGTGTAACTGGGCAGTTTGTGATGTGGTGGTTTAGGGGTTAATAGTGTAACTGGGCAGTTTGTGATGTAGGGGTTTAGGGGCTAAAAGTGTAACTGGGCAGTTTGTGATTTGGTGGTTTAGGGGCTAATAGTGTAACTGAGCAGTTTGTGATTTGGTGGTTTAGGGGCTAATAGTGTAACTGGGCAGTTTGTGATTTGGTGGTTTAGGGGCTAATAGTGTAACTGGGCAGTTTGTGATGTGAGGGTTTAGGGGCTAATAGTGTAGTTGGGCAGTTTGTGATGTGAGGGTTTAGGGGCTAATAGTGTAGCTGGGCAGTTTGTGATGTGGGGGTTTAGGGGCTAATATTGTAACTGGGCAGTTTGTGATCTGGTGGTTTAGGGGCTAATAGTGTAGCTGGGCAGTTTGTGATGAGGGGGTTTAGGGGCTAATAGTGTAACTGGGCAGTTTGTGATGTGGTGGTTTAGGGGCTAATAGTGTAACTGGGCAGTTTGTGATGTGGGGGTTTAGGGGCTAATAGTGTAACTGGGCAGTTTGTGATGTGAGGGTTTAGGGGCTAATAGTGTAGCTGGGCAGTTTGTGATGTGAGGAATGAGGGGCTAATAGTGTAACTGGGCAGTTTGTGATGTAGGGGTTTAGGGGCTAATAGTGGAACTGGGCAGTTTGTGATGTAGGGGTTTAGGGGCTAATAGTGTAACTGGGCAGTTTGTGATGTAGGGGTTTAGGGGCTAATAGTGTAGCTGGGCAGTTTGTGATGAGGGGGTTTAGGGGCTAATAGTGTAGCTGGGCAGTTTGTGATGTGGGGAGGGGGTTTAGCGGGCTAAATAATGTGTAGTGGGCAGTTTCGTGATGTGGAGGGGTTTCGGGGCTAAATAGTGTAACTGGGCAGTTTGTGATGTGTGGGTTTAGGGGCTAATAGTGTACTGGGCAGTTGTGATGTGGGAGGTTTAGGGGCTGAATAGTGAAACTGGGCAGTTTGTGATGAGGGGGTTTAGGGGCTCAAAGTGAACCTGGGCAGTTTGTGATGTGCGGGGTTAGGGGCTAAAGTGTAGCCTGGGCAGTTTGTGGCTGTGAGTGTTTTTAGGGGCTACTAGTGTAACTGGGCAGTTTTGCTGATGTGGGGGTTTAGGGGCTAATAGTGTAACTGAGCAGTTTGTGATTTGGTGGTTTAGGAGCTAATAGTGTAACTGGGCAGTTTGTGATTTGGTGGTTTAGGGGCTAATAGTGTAACTGGGCAGTTTGTGATTTGGTGGTTTAGGGGCTAATAGTGTAACTGGGCAGTTTGTGATTTGGTGGTTTAGGGGCTAATATAGTAGCTGGACAGTTTGTGATTTGGTGGTTTAGGAGCTAATAGTGTAACTGGGCAGTTTGTGATGTGAGGGTTTAGGGGCTAATAGTGTAACTGGGCAGTTTGTGATGTGGGGGTTTAGGGGCTAATAGTGTAACTGGGCAGTTTGTGATTTGGTGGTTTAGGGGCTAATAGTGTAACTGGGCAGTTTGTAATTTGGTGGTTTAGGGGCTAATAGTTTAACTGGGCAGTTTGTGATGTGGGGGTTTAGGGGCTAATAGTGTAACTGGGCAGTTTGTGATGGGGGGGTTTAGGGGCTAATAGTGTAACTGGGCAGTTTGTGATGTGAGGGTTTAGGGGCTAATAGTGTAACTGGGCAGTTTGTGATGTGAGGGTTTAGGGGCTAATTGTGTAACTGGGCAGTTTGTGATTTGGTGGTTTAGGAGCTAATAGTGTAACTGGGCAGTTTGTGATTTGGTGGTTTAGGGGCTAATAGTGTAACTGGGCAGTTTGTGATTTGGTGGTTTAGGGGCTAATAGTGTAACTGGGCAGTTTGTGATTTGGTGGTTTAGGGGCTAATAGTGTAGCTGGGCAGTTTGTGATTTGGTGGTTTAGGGGCTAATATAGTAGCTGGGCAGTTTGTGATGTGGGGGTTTACGGGCTAATAGTGTAACTGGGCAGTTTGTGATGTGGGGGTTTAGGGGCTAATAGTGTAACTGGGCAGTTTGTGATTTGGTGGTTTAGGAGCTAATAGTGTAACTGGGCAGTTTATGATGTGGGGGTTTAGGGGCTAATAGTGTAACTGGGCAGTTTGTGATTTGGTGGTTTAGGAGCTAATAGTGTAACTGGGCAGTTTGTTATTTGGTGGTTTAGGAGCTAATAGTGTAACTGGGCAGTTTGTGATGTGGGGGTTTAGGAGCTAATAGTGTAACTGGGCAGTTTGTGATTTGGTGGTTTAGGAGCTAATAGTGTAACTGGGCAGTTTGTGATGTGGGGGTTTAGGGGCTAATAGTGTAACTGGGCAGTTTGTGATGTGGGGGTTTAGGAGCTAAGAGTGTAACTGGGCAGTTTGTGATTTGGTGGTTTAGGAGCTAATAGTGTAACTGGGCAGTTTGTGATTTGGTGGTTTAGGAGCTAATAGTGTAACTGGGCAGTTTGTGATGTGAGGGTTTAGGGGCTAATAGTGTAGCTGGGCAGTTTGTGATGTGGGGGTTTAGGGGCTAATAGTGTAACTGGGCAGTTTGTGATGTGAGGGTTTAGGGGCTAATAGTGTAACTGAGCAGTTTGCAATGTGGGGGTTTAGGGGCTAATAGTGTAACTGGGCAGTTTGTGATGTGGTGGTTTAGGGGCTATTAGTGTAACTGGGCAGTTTGTGATGTGGGGGTTTAGGGGCTAATAGTGTAACTGGGCAGTTTGTGATGTGAGGGTTTAGGGGCTAATAGTGTAACTGGGCAGTTTGTGATGTGGTGGTTTAGGGGCTAATAGTGTAACTGAGCAGTTTGTGATGTGGTGGTTTAGGGGCTAATAGTGTAACTGGGCAGTTTGTGATGTGGGGGTTTAGGGGCTAATATTGTAACTGGTCAGTTTGTGATGTGGGGGTTGAGGGGCTAATAGTGTAACTGGGCAGTTTTTGATGTGGTGGTTTAGGGGCTAATAGTGTAACTGAGCAGTTTGAGATGTGGTGGTTTAGGGGCTAATAGTGTAACTGGGCAGTTTGTGATTTGGTGGTTTAGGAGCTAATAGTGTAACTGGGCAGTTTGTGATGTGGGGGTTTAGGGGCTAATAGTGTAGCTGGGCAGTTTGTGATGTGGGGGTTTAGGGGCTAATAGTGTAGCTGGGCAGTTTGTGATGTGAGGGTTTAGGGGCTAATAGTGTAGCTGGGCAGTTTGTGATGTGAGGGTTTAGGGGCTAATAGTGCAGCTGAGCAGTTTGTGATGTGGGGGTTTAGGGGCTAATAGTGTAACTGGGCAGTTTGTGATGTGGGGGTTTAGGGGCTAATAGTGTAACTGGGCAGTTTGTGATTTGGTGGTTTAGGGGCTAATAGTGTAACTGGGCAGTTTGTGATGTGAGGGTTTAGGGGCTAATAGTGTAACTGAGCAGTTTGTGATGTGGGGGTTTAGGGGTTAATAGTGTAACTGGGCAGTTTGTTATGTGAGGGTTTAGGGGCTAATAGTGTAACTGGGCAGTTTGTGATTTGGTGGTTTAGGGGCTAATAGTGTAACTGGGCAGTTTGTGATGTGGGGGTTTAGGGGCTAATAGTGTAGCTGGGCAGTTTGTGATGTGGGGGTTTAGGGTCTAATAGTGTAACTGGGCAGTTTGTGATGTGGGGGTTTAGGGGCTAATAGTGTAACTGGGCAGTTTGTGATGTGGGGGTTTAGGGGCTAATATAGTAACTGGGCAGTTTGTGATGTGGGGGTTGAGGGGCTAATAGTGTAACTGGGCAGTTTGTGATGTGGGGGTTTAGGGGCTAATAGTGTAACTACGCCGTTAGTGATGTGGGGGTTTAGGGGCTAATAGTGTTACTGGGCAGTTTGTGATGAGGGGGTTTAGGGGCTAATAGTGTAACTGGGCAGTTTGTGATGTGGGGGTTTAGGGGCTAATAGTGTAACTGGGCAGTTTGTGATGTGAGGGTTTAGGTGCTAATAGTGTAACTGGGCAGTTTGTGATGTGGGGGTTTAGGGGCTAATAGTGTAACTGGGCAGTTTGTGATGTGAGGGTTTAGGGGCTAATAGTGTAACTGAGCAGTTTGCAATGTGGGGGTTTAGGGGCTAATAGTGTAACTGGGCAGTTTGTGATGTGGGAGTTGAGGGGCTAATAGTGTAACTGGGCAGTTTGTGATGTGGTGGTTTAGGGGCTAATAGTGTAACTGGGCAGTTTGTGATGTGGGGGTTTAGGGGCTAATAGTGTAACTGGGCAGTTTGTGATGTGAGGGTTTAGGGGCTAATAGTGTAACTGGGCAGTTTGTGATGTGGTGGTTTAGGGGCTAATAGTGTAACTGGGCAGTTTGTGATGTGGTGGTTTAGGGGCTAATAGTGTAACTGGGCAGTTTGTGATGTGGGGGTTTAGGGGCTAATAGTGTAACTGGTCAGTTTGTGATGTGAGGGTTTAGGGGCTAATAGTGTAGCTGGGCAGTTTGTGATGTGGGGGTTTAGGGGCTAATAGTGTAACTGGGCAGTTTGTGATGTGGTGGTTTAGGGGCTAATAGTGTAACTGGGCAGTTTGTGATGAGGGGGTTTAGGGGCTAATAGTGTAACTGGGCAGTTTGTGATGTGGTGGTTTAGGGGCTAATAGTGTAGCTGGGCAGTTTGTGATGTGGGGGTTTAGGGGCTAATAGTGTAACTGGGCAGTTTGTGATGTGTGGATTTAGGGGCTAATAGTGTAACTGAGCAGTTTGAGATGTGGTGGTTTAGGGGCTAATAGTGTAACTGGGCAGTTTGTGATGTGAGGGTTTAGGGGCTAATAGTGTAACTGAGCAGTTTGTGATGTGGGGGTTTAGGGGTTATTAGTGTAACTGGGCAGTTTGTGATGTGAGGGTTTAGGGGCTAATAGTGTAACTGGGCAGTTTGTGATTTGGTGGTTTAGGGGCTAATAGTGTAACTGGGCAGTTTGTGATGTGGGGGTTTAGGGGCTAATAGTGTAGCTGGGCAGTTTGTGATGTGGGGGTTTAGGGTCTAATAGTGTAACTGGGCAGTTTGTGATGTGGGGGTTTAGGGGCTAATATAGTAACTGGGCAGTTTGTGATGTGGGGGTTGAGGGGCTAATAGTGTAACTGGGCAGTTTGTGATGTGGGGGTTTAGGGGCTAATAGTGTAACTACGCCGTTAGTGATGTGGGGGTTTAGGGGCTAATAGTGTAACTGGGCAGTTTGTGATGAGGGGGTTTAGGGGCTAATAGTGTAACTGGGCAGTTTGTGATGTGGGGGTTTAGGGGCTAATAGTGTAACTGGGCAGTTTGTGATGTGAGGGTTTAGGGGCTAATAGTGTAACTGGGCAGTTTGTGATGTGAGGGTTTAGGGGCTAATAGTGTAACTGGGCAGTTTGTGATGTGAGGGTTTAGGGGCTAATAGTGTAGCTGGGCAGTTTGTGATGTGGGGGTTTAGGGGCTAATAGTGTAACTGGGCAGTTTGTGATGTGAGGGTTTAGGGGCTAATAGTGTAACTGAGCAGATTGCAATGTGGGGGTTTAGGGGCTAATAGTGTAACTGGGCAGTTTGTGATGTGGGAGTTGAGGGGCTAATAGTGTAACTGGGCAGTTTGTGATGTGAGGGTTTAGGGGCTAATAGTGTAACTGGGCAGTTTGTGATGTGAGGGTTTAGGGGCTAATAGTGTAGCTGGGCAGTTTGTGATGTGGGGGTTTAGGGGCTAATAGTGTAACTGGGCAGTTTGTGATGTGAGGGTTTAGGGGCTAATAGTGTAACTGAGCAGTTTGCAATGTGGGGGTTTAGGGGCTAATAGTGTAACTGGGCAGTTTGTGATGTGGGAGTTGAGGGGCTAATAGTGTAACTGGGCAGTTTGTGATGTGGGGGTTTAGGGGCTAATAGTGTAACTGGGCAGTTTGTGATGTGAGGGTTTAGGGGCTAATAGTGTAACTGGGCAGTTTGTGATGTGGTGGTTTAGGGGCTAATAGTGTAGCTGGGCAGTTTGTGATGTGGTGGTTTAGGGGCTAATAGTGTAACTGGGCAGTTTGTGATGTGGGGGTTTAGGGGCTAATAGTGTAACTGGGCAGTTTGTGATGTGGGGGTTTAGGGGCTAATAGTGTAACTGGGCAGTTTGTGATGTGGGGGTTTAGGGGCTAATAGTGTAACTGGGCAGTTTGTGATGTGAGGGTTTAGGGGCTAATAGTGTAACTGGGCAGTTTGTGATGTGAGGGTTTAGGGGCTAATAGTGTAACTGGGCAGTTTGTGATGAGGGGGTTTAGGGGCTAATAGTGTAACTGGGCAGTTTGTGATGTGAGGGTTTAGGGGCTAATAGTGCAGCTGGGCAGTTTGTGATGTGGGGATTTAGGGGCTAATAGTGTAACTGAGCAGTTTGAGATGTGGTGGTTTAGGGGCTAATAGTGTAACTGGGCAGTTTGTGATGTGGGGGTTTAGGGGCTAATAGTGTAACTGGGCAGTTTGTGATGTGGGGTTTAGGGGCTAATAGTGTAACTGAGCAGTTTGTGATTTGGTGGTTTAGGGGCTAATAGTGTAACTGGGCAGTTTGTGATTTGGTGGTTTAGGGGCTAATAGTGTAACTGGGCAGTATGTGATGTGAGGGTTTAGGGGCTAATAGTGTAACTGAGCAGTTTGTGATTTGGTGGTTTAGGGGCTAATAGTGTAACTGGGCAGTTTGTGATGTGAGGGTTTAGGGGCTAATAGTGTAACTGAGCAGTTTGTGATGTGCTGGTTTTTGGGCTAATATTGTAACTGGGCAGTTTGTGATGTGCAGGTTGAGGGGCTAATAGTTTAACTGGGCAGTTTGTGATGAGGGGTTTAGGGGCTAATAGTGTAACTGGGCAGTTTGTGATGTGAGGGTTTAGGGGCTAATAGTGTAGCTGGGCAGTTTGTGATGTGGGGGTTTAGGGGCTAATAGTGTAACTGGGCAGTTTGTGATGTGAGGGTTTAGGGGCTAATAGTGTAGCTGGGCAGTTTGTGATGTGAGGGTTTAGGGGCTAATAGTGTAGCTGGGCAGTTTGTGATGTGGGGGTTTAGGGGCTAATAGTGTAGCTGGGCAGTTTGTGATGTGAGGGTTTAGGGGCTAATAGTGTAACTGGGCAGTTTGTGATGTGAGGGTTTAGGGGCTAATAGTGTAACTGGGCAGTTTGTGATGTGAGGGTTTAGGGGCTAATAGTGTAACTGGGCAGTTTGTGATGTGGGGGTTTAGGGGCTAATAGTGTAACTGGGCAGTTTGTGATGTGAGGGTTTAGGGGCTAATATAGTAGCTGGGCAGTTTGTGATGTGAGGGTTTAGGGGCTAATAGTGTAGCTGGGCAGTTTGTGATGTGGGGGTTTAGGGGCTAATAGTGTAACTGGGCAGTTTGTGATTTGGTGGTTTAGGGGCTAATAGTGTAGCTGGGCAGTTTGTGATTTGGTGGTTTAGGGGCTAATAGTGTAACTGGGCAGTTTGTGATGTGGGGGTTTAGGGGCTAATAGTGTAACTGGGCAGTTTGTGATGTGAGGGTTTAGGGGCTAATATAGTAGCTGGGCAGTTTGTGATGTGAGGGTTTAGGGGCTAATAGTGTAGCTGGGCAGTTTGTGATGTGAGGGTTTAGGGGCTAATATAGTAGCTGGGCAGTTTGTGATGTTGTGGTTTAGGGGCTAATATAGTAGCTGGGCAGTTTGTGATTTGGTGGTTTAGGGGCTAATAGTATAACTACAATTTGTGATTTGGTGGTTTAGGGGCTAATATAGTAGCTGGGCAGTTTGTGATGTGGTGGTTTAGGGGCTAATATAGTAGCTGGGCAGTTTGTGATGTGGTGGTTTAGGGGCTAATATAGTAGCTGGGCAGTTTGTGATTTGGTGGTTTAGGGGCTAATAGTGTAACTGGGCAGTTTGTGATGTGGGGGTTTAGGGGCTAATATAGTAGCTGGGCAGTTTGTGATTTGGTGGTTTAGGGGCTAATAGTGTAACTTGGCAGTTTGTGATTTGGTGGTTTAGGGGCTAATATAGTAGCTGGGCAGTTTGTGATGTGGTGGTTTAGGGGCTAATATAGTAGCTGGGCAGTTTTTGATTTGGTGGTTTAGGGGCTAATAGTGTAACGAGGCAGTTTGTGATTTGGTGGTTTAGGGGCTAATAGTGTAGCTGGTGCAGTTTGTGATGTGGGGGTTTAGGGGCTAATAGTGTAGCTGGGCAGTTTGTGATGTAGTGGTTTTGGGGCTAATAGTGTAACTGGGCAGTTTGTGATGTAGTGGTTTTGGAGCTAATAGTGTAGCTGGGCAGTTTGCGATGTGGGGGTTTAGAGGCTAATATAGTAGCTGGGCAGTTTGTGATGTGGGGGTTTAGGGGCTAATAGTGTAGCTGGGCAGTTTGAGATGTGGTGGTTTTGGGGCTAATAGTGTAGCTGGGCAGTTTGTGATGTAGGGGTTTAGGGGCTAATAGTGTAGCTGGGCAGTTTGAGATGTGGTGGTTTAGGGGCTAATAGTGTAGCTGGGCAGTTTGTGATGTAGGGGTTTAGGGGCTAATAGTGTAGCTGGGCAGTTTGAGATGTGGTGGTTTAGGGGCTAATAGTGTAGCTGGGCAGTTTGTTATTTGGTGGTTTAGGGGCTAATAGTGTAG